>NW_008752239.1:41575-48071 GCF_000715545.1 Opisthorchis viverrini | reverse complement strand
AAATTGTGTTCCCTTTTAGTCCATCTTTTGTCTTCTTCCGTCTTCCAAATATCTCATATAATCACCAGACATTCCTGCTCAGTGGTCTACAGTTCACATTCGAGAAGAAGGTGGCAAGATCAAGGGCCAATTTTTCACTTCAAGCTCCCTGGATGCTTGGGTTACGAGAGTCGCTCAAGATGGTCAGCCACTGCAGCATGACACAGACCTCATCTGTTATACTCATGCACTAGGATTCTGTGTTTTTCACAGTGAGCACTGGAGTGGGACAGTGATACGGACAAAACCACCCATAGACAGACAGAAGTATGCTGCTTTTGCAAACAACTTCCTTTGGCATGGACTTGGGTTAAGTACTGGGAAGTCCTTTCTCTTTTTCAGTCTTTCCGACAGTGATGTCTTTCTCCCGATCAGCTTTATGGTTGAACAATGTTACCGAACTTTGAACAGGCTTGTTTTGAGTTTGCTGATTTGTAAACTCGCACACCAGATACGCGTCAACTCGGCCTATAAATAGGTGGCCCCCTCTGGTTCCGAATTATTCTACGTATTCGTCTCCTCTCCATAAACTATAACATTCGTTGATTCCTTCAATATACGAGGCATTGGGCACCGAAGAGTATAGTTCCCATCAACCCGGCCGATTGAAAAACTATAACATTCGTTGATTCCTTCAATATACGAGGCATTGGGCACCGAAGAGTATAGTTCCCATCAACCAGGAGAGGCCGATTGAATGTGAAATTGAGTTCTGCAAAAGGTGAGCATCGTGTTGTTATGATCGACTTTCGTGTTTTTTTTCTGGCTGCTATATTTCAGGTTAAGGAATAAAATATGGGGATTGCCAAAATGAGCCGAAGATATATGCAACTGATGGAATGACAACAATAGTAGTTATGATCAGTGTTTTCAAGCTGCGGGGACCAACACAAAACTGAGACTTCTCCTTGGCTTCTTTATCCAACACAACTGTTAAACTGAATGTCCTATAATCTTTCAGCAAATCCTGCATCTGTTTTTTGACCTATTCCTGTTGATGAACAGGAGTGAACAGGATGAGCGTGGGCTACAACGTCAAAATCTTTGGGATCATGAAGGGGTTCTTGTGTAATTCAGTGACAAAGACAGAGGTTGTCCGTAACTAAACACGTATCTGTGCTGTTGTGTTCATCAAACATCATTAACTTTTTCAGCAGAAAATCGATTTCACAAAGCCTTCCGCGATTGGCTTTTCAAGATATCAGACTAGAAATGGCAAACTTTACACCTGAGACAAACACAATTTAGCCGAACAACAAACCAGTTTTAATTGAATGTCATGAAATACAAAAGCGGGGTTTTTCCCCAATTGCTATCGTGAGACGAGAATCTTCAAACTTCAGATCCATATAACCAAGCGCTTCCGTGTTTTTTCGGCCGAAGCGTGGCGTGCTCCTCTACTGGCCTCTCTCGGCTCATACCGCCAACCGATTCCGCATTCATTGGGGGAACTCAGGAACAGAAGTTGTTCTTCCAGGTTCTGAGCTAGTAACAAACCTAGCTGGGCCAGTCAATTACCAATGTGGGACATATTCAATAAGAGAACATCATTTATCAAACGGCATTTGCCCACGGTTTTCACGGCTAGTGCATACAGCCACGTAAAAGGAAGTTGGTCGAAATGGGTGACGTTTACCGCAAAACGTGAATAGAATAGGAAAAAAACGAAAACTGACCAGCTTAGACTTAGGTCTTAACCCTGCTGAATATTTTATAACGAATAAAAAAGGCAACTGACTAAAACAATAGTTCTTGACGCTAACGGGTAGGTAACCACAGGGATGAAATTTCAGCTGCAAATATTGCCGATTACTATTTCCATCAGTAATACAAACCCTCTAGGCATTGTTTCCAATGAAACATAGGATAGCTTGGGTTCTGAACATTTGTGAACTTACTCCGACATGATTTATGCTTAATGGCAACAAACAACTGCTCATATTGACATCAACAATTTTGGAAACTGCATCTCCCCTCGTTCAGCGGGTAGTCCGTGAGCGGATGCATATTGGTTGCGGCAAATTGCAAATCATTTGCCACAGTCTCCGTTGTAGCTATTTCGGATCAAAATGTATGTTCATTATGTTGCGACAATAATCGCATGCGGAAGTGACGGAGACATATGAAAATTCATCATAGTAACCCCGATTTTTCGGCCAGAGCCTATGAGTCAAGGTTTGACTAAGTAGCGGTTTGTTTTTGTCCATTTTCGCAGGATTCTTGCTCAGAGAGATTAATTTTGGGAAATTCAGGCGGAAGAACAATATCTGTTGGTCTCACTTTTATTACAATGAAGTGTTATTTATAAATGGTGCACATCAGAGAACTCTCGATCAAGTAGTCAGTTTATGCAAAGATCATACATCGTGAATCGTCATTGTCGCTCGAACTGCTATAAATAACCTTACTTCTGAAGTCATCTTACGGACACGACGAAAAATTCAGAGCTCACGGTATTTCCAAATGAGAAGTCGCGGATAGTGGATGAGAATATCGGCATCAGAACTAGTTCTGTTTCCTCTACTCCCCAAGAGGGTTACACGCACTGCTGTGTGCGGGGTAATCCGGATAAAATTATGCTGACCTTTGATTGTGAAGCCTACCTAAAGCACTTCCAATATTTGGAGCTTATTCAATTATGTGGTCTTCATACATCCAAGAATGCCAGAAATCCGACCAGGCACGGGAAAACATTCACTTGAATGAGAGCGGAGTAATAAATAACCGTTTTTACCTGATTGACTACGTTGATGTTATTTCACATCCACTCTGTTGGTATAAGTTGGATTGACCTTTTTGCCGAGCTTGGGGTTTTCTTGCCAAACTGTTATTGCCAATCAGGGGGAAAACATCATTGTACGGTTGAGTCTACATCGGTCTTAGAAGGGTATTTGATATACCTTGATATGATTGGCTGTTTGAGATGCGGCTGTATTGTAATTTCATTGGTTTCCTCACAGTTTATGCTTCACTGTGATCAGGAATGCTTACACTCAATTGACTCGCTGAGGAACTTCCTTCTGGTAACATTTCTCGCGGAGCTGACTGACCTGTTCATAGGTTGTGCTGCTTTGTGGTCATTCTTCTTCATTGTTCCGAAGTCATTCATTTTTCTCAGTTCCATCTCAGTGTTCTGACCGACTCGTTCCCAGTTCGTGCTGCTTTGCGCTTCCCATCTTTTTCTTTGGGCGATCGGTCCCCGCGCTTGGCTTGTTCATGAGAACCTATTTTTTCTCATTTGTTCCTTTGTTTAACCGATTGGAGGCATCTTCTGGTTCAGGTGCTTTAACAGCTATATACTGTTGATAATTTTCTTCTATTCAAATTGTGTACAACCTGATTTCCTGTTTCTGTTGTTTTGGTTCTGCGCTTATTCCACCTTTCTTCTTTTTGACTTGAATGAAAACCGCTCTTTAACATTGTCGTCACACGTGTTGTTTAAATCTACGCGTGGTCTTGATACTTGTAGCCACGTTGTCTTGTGTTGGTGAGGAATATGGGATTCGTTAGTAATAAGCAGTTCTTAAACCAGTGTATAGAATCCTACGATTTTTGGTGTGTACAATTATTATTTTATTCTTTTTCATTTATATTATATATCTTTATATTATGGTACAGCATTTTTTGATAAACCTCCATTTGGACGATTTGCGTGTAGCTGAGCGTCGTTCAGGTGACTGCTGGAAACAATCAGTAGAAAGATGTCCACTGTTTCCTCTGTGGAGTTCTCGTCTGGTTTCTAGCGCAGTTCTGGAATTTGTAGGTCTGAAGTTCTCCAGTCATCAGCAATGGACTTCTAACATGTTTACTGATGGCGTCTTTGATGGAATCTCATGGAATCTCACGGAATCTCATAACGTTCTTTCTTTCTTCGTGCTTGTGCTAGTATGCGAACGTCTTTCTAGTTGAACTCATATATCTACCGAACTTTATTTACGGGGACCAGTGAAGACTGGTCATCTACGCGTCCGCGACTTTTCCATAGGATTTTACAAAGTACGCACTAGTGCATGGATCACGCGAAGATCCGTGGGTAGACCGGTCTCCACGTTAGAGACAAATTCTTGGACGGGTCTCAGATACTACCCGACATGATTTACAAACAGTCAGTGCATCTCAGTCCCTTTAAAAATAGTGTCAGATTGACTGGACTGAGTTGGCTTATTTTATTGCAACTCATCATCATCATCATCGTCGTCAGCTGTAATAACCGCGTATTCGTCGTACAGTGGTTATAGCTGCCGCAGTTTTGTTCACCGATGACTTTGGGGGGAGGGAGAGGTAGCTGCGCATTGCAGGCGGGAGCTAATAAATTATTGTTTGAATCCAGCACTGTCAGTGGGCTGTCAAGTGGGTGGGGGGGTTGGGAAAGGAGCTATACGTTGAAGGCAATAGCTTGGATACACAACCGCCATTGAGGGCGGGACTGGGCCATATCTGACAATGTCTCTAACCATTGACGTGGCCTGTCTCGGGGTTCCCATCCAGGAAGACGGCAGTGACCAGCTCAGCTGAGTTTGCTGGTAATGGCCTTCATACTTCGCTGCCAAGTCATTGTTTGACCTCCTCTGGCTCCCTTCCACCCTTCACGTGTTTGTGCAAAAAGAGACCTTCGACGAAATCGTTCAACTGGCATACGCAGCACGTGGGCAAACCAGCGCAACCTGTGCAGTGTGATCAGTTCATCTATCGAGGGTGAGTTAATTCTCCCGAATAACATTCGACGTACTTCAGAATTGATGATACGGTGTTCCCACCAGATTCGGACAATACTCCGAAGACACCGATAGTCAAACAATGAAAGGCTTTTGACGTCCTCGGCGCGCAGCGGCCAGGTTTGTGATCCATGTAGTATTATGGAGCGCAGCATTATAAACTCGACCATTGACAGAGAAGCTGGTGTCAAACCTACGTCACAGGTGACGTAGATTTACAAAAGCTGCTCTGGCCTTCCAAATCCGGGTGAAAATATCATCGTTCGCCAGACCACCGGGAGTGATACAGCTGCCCAGATAAACAAATTTGTCTACTACCTCAATCGGTTCATCCGCAAGCATGAGCCTAGAGTTCGAGCCCACCCAGTCTTGCAGTAGCACTTTACACTTTGCAGGTGTCAAGCGCATGCCGAACCGCGAGGCAGAATTTCTTAGATTATTTAATATTGTTTGCATTACCACGGGGTCAGATTTCAGAAGAGCGATGTCGTCTGCGTACTCGATATCTGTGAGCGGAGGCTCGGGGGGCACTTCGACCTCAGAGGCATTAGAGCCTGGTAGTGAGTTTTCCAGGATCGTATCAATGACGAAGTTGAAGAGGAAAGGTGAAAGAGGACAGCCCTGTCGGACACCACCAGATATGGCGAACTCAGGAGAAAGCTTCCCGTAGAGCTTTACACGGCCGCGGGATTTGGCGTACAGCGCCCTAATGAGGGTCAAGAATTTATGGGGGACAACTTTGCTCCGGAGACACTGCCATAGTTCTTGGCGGTCCACAGAGCCAAAGGCAGCTTTCAGATCTAGAAGAACAACCATTGTTGGTTGCTGAAAGCAGTGCCAGAATCTGTCGGAGGGTGAAGATATGATCGATGCAACCTCTTGGAGGACGGAACCCAGGTTGGTTTTCACGGATCTGTCTCTCTGTGTTCAGTCAACCTTCAAAGGATAAGGCCAGAGAGCACCTTCGATGCCACAGCTAACAGGATGATGCCATGGTGGTTTTCACATCGCGTCCGTGTACCCTTTTTGAACATAGGGATAACCGTCGACATGCTACACTCTGAAGCCACTTTCTCTTCGTCCCAGTTAGCACCAATAAGCTTTGTCAGGTGGGTCACCAGGGATTTTCCGCCTTCTCTGTGGAGGGCTGGATTCAGACCGTCCGGTTCTGGTGCCTTTTCACGTTTCAGTACGGCTAGTTCGTACCTTTTTCTTCTTCTGAAGGGCGATCCAGGTTTACATACGATTCGCCCGTATGCATTACTCCCACTGGCTGTGTTGCATGAGGTCAGCTGAACTGCTCTTCGAAGTGTTCGGCCCATCTCTCCAGTCGACGTTTTTGCGAGTGAATTATTGAGCCATCTATTTCATTTATCGTTGCGCTGGCCGTTGCTTTCCTAGGGCCAGTCGATCGTATCAGTTGATAAAAGGCACGGCTGTTTCCCGTAGCAAAAGCCTTCTCCATCTCCCGAGCTTTCGATGTCCACCAGAGCTCTCGGTCTTCCCTTGGAAACTTCACTATTTGGCGTTCGAGGGATTTGCGTGCGCCGTCGTACTCGTTGCCTGCTGGTATGGCTTTCCTGGCATCAATCATGGATAACGACCTCGACGACATCCAGTGGTCCCGTGGTCGAATTGGAGAAGTCGGGCAGGCAGCAATGAACGCCGCTAGTATGGCTCCTTTCACATTTTGCCACGCTTCGTCCACATGTTCACTGCCACCACAGTACTGTTTTACTGTG
>NW_008752239.1:0-40202 GCF_000715545.1 Opisthorchis viverrini | reverse complement strand
CTTCCTGGCATGGTTGTACCTTGTGGAACGAAGTTCCAGCCAGTGTAGCCCGCGGGATCATTGCAGCACTCAAGCCCGACCACCACGTCAAGGTTGCAGCTTTAGGTTGCTGTAGGACGCTCAATGAATTTCACCGTGGTAAAAAGTGAGACCACACCGACATCTAGCGCCTACAATCGTTGGCTTTAGGTACGGTTCAAAAAATCCCCAAAGTTTATTTGGGCGATCAAAGAAAGTCGATGGTTGACGCAAAATAGAATGCAGAAAATTGGTCATTTGTTGGGTTACCCGTGGACCATGGACAACAAACAAATGGGGCTGGATGGCAACAATGCCTACGCAAAGAGAAAACAGACCATGCGGGCTGGTATCGATTATGTGGTTACTTTAAAACACATGATAAGATCAGTTATGAACTACAGTGATCTGGTAGTCGAAGGGTTCATTTTCATCCATGACCTGCGTGGTGAATAGGTGATTTGGCCTTGGGAGATGTAGAAGAGAAATCGAAGGGACATGCAATTTAATACGCCAGCCATTTTCGCAAGCAAATTTAAACCCATCGAGCCCAAGTGAAAGCGGTGCAGTGCAAATGGAAACGGAGCCTTGAGATACAGTTTTCGTACTGTGCCTGAAAACACAAGCAGTTCCAGTTAACCGAAATACACTGAAATGAGTAAACTATGAAAAGTGGTGTACCTTGGCCTAGGTACTGAGCAGTATACTAGGTCCTGAGCAGTATACTAAAACATAGTATACTGCTCAGGAGCCCTGCTAACCTAAAGCAACAAGGTCAATAAGTTCGCGCTTTAACCACTGAGTCATCTCGAGTACTAAGTGTCACGGCTGGCCATCGCTCGTCCCCCGGCCCAAACGGCGGGTCTTAGTTCATAGCGAGTATTTCTCACATAGCCAGTTCCGAAGTTGTCAAACTGGAAGTTGACGCCTCGTTGAAGCACAGTATAGGTTGGTTTGTTAGTCTGTAAGCAAAAAGCAGTTGCACGTCGACGATCAGTGCGCGGTTGCTTATCTTCGAAGCGAGTCACGGATGCTATTCGCGGTTTTTCGGCAAAACTCTGCGTTCTATGCACGATCACCTTTTGAAGACGTCCCGCTTGAGAAAACTTACTGAATGGTACTGCTTCCAAAAACCGAGGGTAGATAACGTCTGATCTGTGACAAGCATAGGCAGGAAAGCGGTAAAGGACTATGCGGAAACAACCGGCTTGATTAAAAGAAGCCAAAGATTACTCTGTTGGTCCTACGATGTCTGCACTATTGAGACCAGTTAAAATCGTTCGTTTTGTGGTGTTCTTTGGGATGCAAAACGCACCTCCACTGTGATGCGAGAAAACGTGGAACCAAGGCAACACGTTCGGTTCTAGAAGAGAAGAAATTCATCATTGTTCTGCTTTCGACAGATCGTCTCATAGGAAGGGTTGACCTATTGGTAAACTCCTCTGTGACGTGCTCCCTCAAGACAGAGACAGCTGTATTACAAAAAGGTGGGTAGATCTGGCCGGTCAGCTTTTATACTGCATGAGTGCACTCCCAAGTCTGGGACACTCGACTAGAAAATTCAGAACAGTGTGAGTGTGGGTGCTAGCCGAAAAATAGTGTATCAACCCCAAGAAGCTGGAAGCAGGCCCACTTTTTCCCGTGGTACTCTGTTGGGGGAATTGGTTTGCTAAGCTAGAAAACAGTGTCGAACAAGGGAGACCAAACCAAGCGGTCAAACAGCTGTTTGCATGGTTGCCGAAGGAAACTTATTTTCTATGTTCATAGTAGCAAAAATCCGAGCAGGGAATGCGGACAGGTGAAGGGCACAATTCGCACGGAGACAGCAAACGCTGTAAGACAGGACTAACTGAGCTCACACGTCACATCGAAACCAATCACTCGAACCAGAAGCCCAACCAAACTGCCACTCGTATTCGAAGATTAGTTCCGGCTAGAAACAGGTAGATTAATACACTCCAATCATTACCTTCGTGCAACCATTGATACAGTGTCTTCCTCTGTTATAAAAATCGCATGGATGATATAGCTCCGACGGGTGGTGAATGGCTTCCGGGCAAACTAACTAGATAGTCAAGCATGATACAGGCCAGCGAAATACACTCATTTGCAAACAAATGGAACACGACTGAATCTCCCGTTAATGGTGTTTTTAAGCAACTGAATGTGAGTGCATTTCGCTACTTTCGTGCATTTAAATCACAAATAGAATATAAGGTTTATGGAAACTCGGGTACTGCACCTATCTGATGAGCCCCAAGAAGGGCGAAACCAGTCGTGGTCAGTCGAAGAACTTTTAGCAACCTTATGAGTAGTGCATTACGTAAAACGCAGATCACTTTTCAGCCATTTGGTTAACCCTGGCTTGGCCACGGTCTTGCACGTGCCGGTGTGTCAGCAAGTTTCCGGTTGACCTTTGTGCGTTTGCTACGTTTAGGAGCATGCCTACTAAAAGTTGACTAAATATTGGGGGTCAACGTTGAGTAGTCGTTGTTCCCTTTGAAGACAGCTTCTATCAGAACAACCCAGTATGCATTACACGCCAGTTGGCATCCAAATTGGGGTGGCGGTCAGAGTTGGGCAATCAGTTTCTTGGAACAAAACAGACCGGTTTCATTGATTTTTGTGATGGATAAAAAGGTAATGATTTTTGGTTGTTCTCGTCGTAGGTCGCACCAGTGTCACACAATGAAGACAGCTAGTAGGCAAGGATATATGGTTTGTGTTGTGAAAGTCAGCTCGTGTTTGTGCGAATCACCAAACCGTGCCATTTTTGTCTAACTCGATTTTTTTAAAATCGCTCTGGTACTATAAATTTCGAGAAGCGAGAGTCCCTTCTGACCATAGGCTGTCCAGCTAATACACTTCGTTCACACTAATAGAAGGAGGTCTGATGACCGACAAACGAAAAAGCGGTAAGTGGGCTCATGGGCTGGTCAGAGCCAGCCACTTGTGACTCACATGGGTTCAAGTATGGTACTACTTTAGGTCAAAATAGGCTATCAATTATGGACGTATTACACCACTCATAAGGTTGCTGAACATTTTTCAACAGCGCACGACCGGTTTTGCCCTTCTTGGGGCACATCAGGTAAGCGCAGTCCACAAGTTTCCGTCAAATTTGTGCTCTTCTTGGACCAACTGAGGCATGACGCGGCCTGGTGCAGTACAGACCGTTGCTATTAAACATAAATGAGGGGTTCAACTGAGTTCCAGGTGAGTCACCTGCAGAACCACTTTTCGCAAATGAATGTATTTCTCTGACATCAGTAAAGTAGACCACATAATGTGTAGCCAAATGATCAATATTATTTCAGTGATCAGCTCTCAGCTGCTGATGAGCAACTGCACAAAAAATAAGAAGTATCAGCGGTTGCATCATGGTGCTTTACGGTGCGTTTGCTCCCCTAAACATATAACTTATTGTTATCGATTTGTGGTTCTGGTAGTCTTGACTCGTTCTTGTAGTGCGTTTCCACCACTCATCCGAACTTCCCATTTGCGATTGCTAAAAATTCACACTCTGATTATACAACTATCTATTTGTACTGACTTTCATTGGTCTTATTACTCAGGAATCATGCATACTGTGGTTAAATGCAGCTGCACCCAACCAACAGGTACGCATTTTGACTGACTTTCAGGCAGGTACACCACACGCACAAGATTCAAACGTTTTGACTAACACATCAAACCCGTATCAGTATAGTGCGCAATGTGTTCGTAACATGTATAAATACTACATGAAAAGGCACACGCTTTTGGTTTTGGGCACCTATGTGCGCAGCGATGAATGAAGCCATGCGTGGTGAGTTAAAATATTTGGTAACAAGCTTGCTTAGCTCCCTATCGCAAATAGATTTTCAGTGAGACTCAGGAGAATGTGAATTATTGTTTTTTGTGTGTTAGTGAAGGACCTCATCAGGGGTAACTCCATTCTGTTGAATGCATACCCCAAAAACAAACGTATATGTATTCGTCGAAACTAAAAATCCATGCTCAGCAAAACTGAGGCGAGTGCTGCCGCCTTTCTTTGAAGGGCAGGAGACAAACTGTGGTCTTGCTAGGTACTCAACTGGCAAGCACATTTATAGCTATGAATAAAACATGATACATGGGAGTGAAAACATGCTGTCTGAATTTGTTGAAGCATGAATTTAGTTACTCCAGTAAGTTGGAACTAGTTGGAGAGGAATGATTAATTGGCCAGGACACCATCAATACTTTCAAGTGACGTTTCCGAGTACATTATCTACTAGCAATCACTTCAGTCGCTGAGAGTGTGCTTTACTCGATTACTTTGGAAAATTCGGGCGGCAGTCAATAGATCACGTTGAACGACTCCGCCGGCTTGATATGGTGGTCTGTATCGACTCAATAATTGTGCATGTCAAGTGCTTGTCTTCGAGTGACCTGCTAATGACAAATGCCCAGCCACTCTCTGAGTCAGGCACTTAGTCGTACGACCGACGTAATTTGCGCCACATTCGAAAACACAAGAAAGGCTAGCCAAAGGGACGTAAACCGGTGCCTTTTCCTTACCTTTTGTTATCACCGAAGGAAATCCTAGGCTGCGAAGCACAATGCTTCAGTCTTCAGATAGACGATTCGGTAGTTCTGTTGACTTTGATAGGCAGCTTGATGTCGACAAACAGTTTAGGGTCTAACGAAATTTCTCGGTCGAATCGTTGGGCGTAATTTATTGGTCGCCACTCAATCGCTTTTGGTAATGCGTCAAAATACGTTTTGACAACAACCAGAGCGATCGTAAGTAAATTATATTAACCCCCTTTATGTCACCGTAAAAGTCACGTTCGATAAGATATAACTATAATGCGCGTGAATTTCAACACTTTTGGACGACATTCTAACGCTCGTTCACAGCTATAACTGCACTTGTCAAGTAAGATCCTACCGAAAGCAATTTTTTCCATAATACAACTTTTGGAACGTGGGAGTACCGAAAAACCGCAGCTTGTTTTGTGCCCAGCTCTATCTTAGTATCGCACCTCTAGATTTCGTAAACGTGATGTATTGCTACTCAGTATACCGTATACCAGTAATGGAGAACAACTGTTTTAAGCCCCGTACCAGCTAACAGTTGTTTTTCACTGGGCTTGCCCGGCTAAACACTGCAAGCAATTGTTTCATGGGTTCCAATTCATCAGTCATCTGGCTTATGTCAAATGTTTACTATTGTGATTGGTTAGCGTAATCTCTGTGCAACTGGTTTTGAAAGAAGCAGTTTGCGAGTGATCCCGAGAAACCTTAATTTTCGCCCCTTTGGTTGAGTTTGTTTTCACCCATGGAATTCTTAGCTTTTAGAAAAGTCCTCCATCTAAAACGTACATGTCCATCTAATTGTAATGTTCTTATTGACAAACTCGGTGTCACTTTCTGACCCAGGGGGGCTATTCTGAATTTGTTTGCTGCTGGTGCACTAAATTTTGTGTTGAATCCGACAGAACTACTTATGGATAAATAATCGGCATATCGAAACTACGTCGCCCATATCTGTATAGCTCCAAGCAGTAATCCGATCTGTGCATTCAAATGGCTCTCGATACTACAGTCAGATCAGTAGTGTCCGCTTTCTTTGTAGTTTTAGAGACTTCCGAGTTTGGCCTTCTTCCCCTCCGTTTTTTCCCCGTTTATGTCAGCTGTGCAAAATTTTTACCAGGGATGCCATATCTCGAACTCTGGTAAACTAATATTTACGTACATTACCTTTTCAGAACTAAGGAGGTGGAGATGCACTGCCTTCACATTGTTGTTTGTTGTATTCCTGCTTCTACTCGGATTTAGAATAATAGACGAACCGGTATTCGAATGGAAACCCCTGAAAATGACCGACAACACTGAGCAGAGACATTCACCAATCATATTCGTTGGTGGTGTATCCAGGTCTGGTAAGTGGCCGTTTAAATTACGGACACAATCACCTTGGCCCTCCATTAATTTAACACAGTGAGGTACCGAAACATCAGCTAAATGGGGAGCTTTCATTGTGTATGGTGGTGACTGACCTGAAGAGCATCATATACTCGCTAGACTTAAACCTTAAGTTAATTATTTGGAACAAATTTTCGATGGGTTTTTTGATGCGCTTTTTCTTTAGTTGAGCAGTGAATATTAACCATGCAATGACCATTCACTCCAATTCCATGGGCACCAAAAACTAAAGGTGCCTTGCTTCACCTAACTAAACTTTAAAACGATCCACAAGACAATATAAGTTAACACGCAACGGTAAGAATCAAAGTAATGCTGACCGGTAGAACCCGAAAAAAATAGCAAGTTATTGCGCGTCGTTTATTGGAAATGCATATATTCTTCGTGGCGGGGAATTTTATAGGGTCTTCGGGTTTACAGTAGTAAGGACCACTGCTTCACACTCCATAAACTGGTTAAAGTGATGGAATTTCAAATTACCATTGACTTATGCTCTACTCTGCAACTACTCAGAAAGCTATTCTGTATGATCGTCTGCCATACATTTGTTTTGTTGTGCAGGATGGTTCGAATGCTTCCATTTAGTCTTTAGATCCAACGGTGGCGCCACGTGACTAACTATACGAATAAAATGTCAAATTTCACTTCTTGCTGGTCTTTCCGAGCCTCTAAATACGACTTGGTCACTGAATAACTGAAAGACTTTCGTTCATGTGTGCAGAATGGTCCAATAGTTTAAAAGGACTCAGCAAAAATTGGATTGATGTGCTAAAGGTAGCAGTGAGGATTGTTAAGCAAAAGCAATCATTTCTCAATGACTCTTCCTAAAAGCGATTCATGCCAGTCCCAAATACCGCGGTTTGTTCTTGTCACAAAAACTATCCAGATATGGTTTTTTTCTTTCAGTTTCCGAACACCAAGATAGCCGTTATATTCACAAGCAGACTGCTGAAGGGACTATCAATATCCTGTCCAGTCCTACAGCATTTTGCCTTTGATGCTTTTGAGTTATTGTCACTTAACACCCTCGGTTAGTGGGGAGTACCTGAGAAACAAAGTAATAACTGATGTGCACGTCAACGTACGTGCGCGACTGGGTTTCTGTTGGCGATCATTCAAACTGCAGCCTTGTGCGTTTGGTTTCGGTAGTTACCGGAAAACTTCTGGTGAATCTGAACAGGAAATACTTTAAATAAACCCTGTTGAAGTGTAATTAGAGAGCTGGAGAGTCATTTGGGGTCATATCGTTCCAAGTGAACAGTGCGGTTATAATTAGTTACTAAAACGAACTGAAAGATGTGACTGGAATAAAACATTTGCCAATGTGAGAAGGACGCCTGACACTGATATTGTCACCTCAGTGTCAGCTCAAAAGGTTGGACAGGCGGAGCGACTACAAGAAGACGAAAATCTATTCAAAGATTCCTCTGAGTCATTCTTGAGAGCTGAAATTTCTTTTCAGATGTGGTTATTGAACAATGTATGAGTGAATTCAGAAGACAGATTTTGTTTGACCTGTGGGTGTTTTCTGTATTAGGGATAAGTGTATTTGACTAAATAACTTTATACTGTTGTCGGCCAGTACATGTTTAGCAGTACGATAACGGTATCTTAAAGAGTCCTCATTACTGACCAGGTGTTTGAAAGACGGGGATCAACAAGCATAAATAATTGGTACAAAAATAAGGTCGCGCCTAAGTGACACGGAATGGTCCGGGTATCCGCTGAATTTGCCAGTTTGACAGCGAGATCCCAAAATTTTGTTCCAACTGCTTTTGATAACACAGCAATGGGCCGATTTGCCCTATTGAGATTCACTCGACTATAACTCGCCAACATCCCGAGAACAATGGTGGCGGTCATGAGGATTCTGAATATGACTTGCGACACATCATCAGGGGTAAAGATACAGTATGTGATTAGACTGTGACCCTCATAATGGGTCTACCCCAATCCGACATGAGGGGTACTCTTGTGGCCAACTTGCTTTGTAGGGCGAAATATTCCACCTTATATGAGCACGCAAAAGAATATAAAAGTGCACTCTTTGTGTGAAGTCTGCATTTTGAAGCTGAAATCGACAATGATTTTGTAGTTGACCATGATTATAACGTTGACGTTCGTTGTAAATGGTAGGAAGTGCGACGCTTGACTGTCTACGAGAATGTCGCTGCTGCACGATAGGTTAAGGTGGATCAGTGCTTACCAAACGATAGGTTAAGGTGGATCAGTTACTTACCAACGTTTGCTACATTTGATTCAGCAGCTCTTGGGGATATAGACTTGATTTCGAATGTTTCAAGACAATCACAACAAAGTGCTTCAGATATGTCTAAGTAGGGCAGAAAAGTCCCACATTCAGTTCGTTACGATTTGTGTCGCAGTTTTCCTACCTCAGTTGTACAACGGTTGAGGTCTGTCACTGTGTTCATGATTGTGTATCAAACACTGCTTGATGAAAAACTGTCCGTATATTGGTGCGCAACCAGTGAACCGTGCCAAAATACAAAGCAAATTTGTTGAATAACTCGCTATACACCGAACTCTCCCCAAGAATATGACTACGTGTTTTGCATGTTAACCCAAGATATAGATTTTGCTTATTTCGATTGTTAAACTTCGCTTCAATCCAGTGTTAAACAATGTCCACGTCAAAGTGTGCTGGTTTATCCGAAAATTAAATTCACTTTACATGAATAACTATGAAAGGAATGTATCCAACTGTTGTTACGAGAAGTTGTACGCGTTTTGGAAGTAACTAGCACCGTACAACTATGCGAGAAACTCTGGCGCGCAGGAGGTCAATGTCATTGAAGGGAAGTTTATTAATTCAAACAATGTGACAATATAAATCCAAACACAGAATTAGGCTACCGAGCAAATGCACCAGTAAATCCAATGAACACGGACCTCGTTGTTTGCTGGTGGGGTTCGTGGTCATAAGCAACATCACAAAAGCTACATCTCCGACATTACAAAGTAGCCTGTCCAAGACTCAAGTTGACGTTCTCCGAAATTTTGAGCAATTAGTATAACTTTATCATACGTGTTCAGCTAGGAATACGAATTTAGGGTTAAGATAGAGACAGGTAATCGGCAAAAGAATGTGCTAGATAACCAGAGTCGCTGGGATAATACTTCATCAATGAATAGTGTGCTTGATTGGAAGCTGATGCCACATCAAACTACACACAGTAAATTCCAAGTCCATTCGGAACCGAACTGAGAAAAATAAGGGATTTCTAGGGTGCCTTGAAAACTACTACGAATATCGTGACCTTGGAATGAGAGCCAGAGGAATAAGATCTAACTCGGAGTAAATCCTGTCCACTGACATTCGCTCATCTACAATTGTTAAAGACACGAGAGGACCCTTATAACATTTTGTTCCCATCATGCGTCTAATGAGGAGGCATCGATTCTCTAAGTCTGTGTACTTCCGATTTTACCTCGAAGGAACAACATTGATGCGCGTCCTATTAGATGTGCATCCATGGATCCGTTGTGGACCGGAAGGCATGGTTATAAAGCCCGTACTGGATTTTCGGCACAGCATGCCTCGGTTTCATATGAACTGGTCGCGACAAGCTGGGATCTATCCAACTCTACTTGATTCAGCGATTTCCAAATACATTCGATATATTGTTGAGGAAATGGGACCACCGGCGAATATCTTGTGTTACAAGCGACCGGAGGTGCTTCTCTACACTGAGTACCTGGCAACATTATTCCCCGACTCCAAATTCATAATCATGTTGAGAGATGGACGAGCAGTTGCAGTTTCTAATAAAAGGTTAGTTTTGATCGCACATGAGATGGCAAATGTGTCCTTCCGGTCAACTGGACCAACCTTTGCGCGCTTAAAGTTGACTTGCAGAGTAATTTGGAAAGTGCTTTAAATTTTCATTTGCCGAAAATAAAGATGGATCATTTGGTCATGAGCTTGCAATAGAGTGATAGGTTGTGTTTTTCCTTGGCTGTACCAGTTTGAAAAAGTAGTAGAATAGTTTGAAAGGGTGAAAATCTATCTTGAAAGAACCCACTATCTTTAAAAACTACGCAGTTGAAGAGCAATGAAACAAACTTATCTAAATGTCACGTTTAAAGAAGGTTCGGAGTTGATTGTGAACCTCACCGCACTTGACAGCACTTGGTTAAATTTCCCTGAGGCTCCGTAAACATAAAGGATTTGATAAATTTCAAGCCAGTGTGTCATGGACTTGAAAATGACTGTTACAAAAGCACAAAGAATGGAACTCATCGTGCTAGTTGCAGAATTGGTAATGCGTGCTATTGGCGGACAAAGCGGTCCAACTGAAAGCCTTTGTACCTCTTCTTACTGCACACCTGAGGGGTCCACCGTAACCCTGGGTACAAGCAGAATTTATGAGATTTTGCACAAGTTTTGTCGTAAACGTCACAGTATGTTCAAATATACCACACAGACCCTTATAAGTGATTCTAATTTGGGCAACTAAAGTTGCAATTCCTCAAACAAAACGTATAACTTTGACTAGGTTCTCTATTTTGCACAATAACCACCGTATAAAAGCACTTATCAACTCTGATTGGGTTGATAATTGCTCATGTATGTGACAGGACTACTGTCCCATTGAGTCTCCAAGACCACCTCAGATTCAGTATATACTGACTTCTCTCATTGGTTTACTGGGCGGAATCATTGGTGGTTGCTTACAGCCCTGCTACATATTTTGAGAGAGTGCAAAATGACAATTACTTTAAAATAAATACTCGTCAATATGCTATACAGCATTTGCCAGGTACATGCACATAATATTCTTCTGAGATTACTTCTTGGCACTGAAATTATCGAAGTCACCGGAGCCATTGTTTCAAGCTTGACATTAGGCTTCAGGATATACGATAAGCAGAAAAAATATGGGGTATTTTGTGGCGGTCGAGTCACCAAGTTGATCATCCCACAGAAAACAGAAGCACTAAAGCTAGGGAACATATGTTCGAACCAAATACGTCATAATGAAGGACACTTGCAAGTTTGCAGATACTTAATGCAATAAATAGAGTGGTTGGCACATTCCCCTTGTTATTCTTTTTACCTGTGCAACATTTTATGCTAGGCTCTAGCGGCCATATTGATGAGTTGAATAAACAAAAGGAACTGGCGGCAAAATTTGTTGGACAATAGATGAAGCAGTTCCGATTCATCGTATTGCATCGAGTTTGGGTAACCGAAGATGTGCACTAGGACCACCAAAGTTCCACACTACTGAACACATTGCGGCGTGAAGAAGAACCCGCGCCTTTCCTCCTTCTGTGCCACCTTCATTCACGTGTTTTTTTCTAGATGTGTTTCCCTGCAGAAGGAAGAACCCCTTGCTTTTAAGGACGAGTGATACTTTGAACAATGTCGACTATTAATTGGAAATTTAGTGTTATTTACCTCGCGCTTGATCTCAAACTAGTGTTGGGTCGCTGAAAGTAACTAATTGCAGCAGGTTTCATGCAGAATGAACAAACTAGCGTAAATCTACCATATAGTTTCCATGCAAACAAAGCACGGCCATGCCTACGTCAGGCAAAAATGAACGGGTTACATAAAAGCATCAACAATGACATTTCACAGTATCGACTTTATGCTCTCCACAATTGAGCGTAGCTTCCTTTTTGCGTACGTGCGACTAATCGGCTGGAGTACATTACGTCTAAAGTATCATTTATATCTGTCAATTTAAGTCATTTTGCAAGTGGTCAATACAGGATAATAAACTGAGAATTAGCAAACAATTGAAGAATTACAGTCACCTCAAAAGAATGCTTGGAATATCTGTCATAAGTGATTACAATTTAAAAGAGTAAATTATCAAATAGGTTCTGACTAGTTAATAAGTCAAATATGGTTAGATTCCATGGAGATTTTTTTCAACAGTACAAGCAACTTCTTGATAGAAATCATTTCAACTGTGACGTGGCTTTAGGTTCTTACGGAAATTATATGAAATCCATACGTATTCCTTGAGGTGGCAAGTTATCTTCATAGTGGGCGACTGCAGGCGATAGGCCTACAGAAGTCTGTGCTTGATATGACGGAGATGATTGGGAAAAAGGCTTCAGGGGATTAGAATAAGGCTACTTTCCGGCTAAAGGTGTATACGCTCGCTTTTTTTATACGTTGCAAATACCTATATTCCTAACGTCAGCAAATGCCTAGAAAAGACGTCCAGTGTTCACAAAAAGCTGTGTAATAAAGGAAAGAGACCAGTATTTTGTAGGGTCTGTGCCGGTTTATGTGGTGTCCTCATGTTTCTCCAAAGTAAATCACTTTTTTAAATAGCTTATTTAAGACTTCCGACGAAGCCCCACTCTATGTGTACGACCTACATAAGCCAACGAATGTATGTGTATCCTAAGGCCAGCTTCTCCACAAAGGCTTCATTAACTATACCTTTTCATTGCCCTCAGAACTTGCCCCATGCAAATTGTAGTTATTTTTTTTGAAAACGCCAAAATTCAGAGAAATTTTCTTCAAGATTTTGTGGGGTTTGGCAGACACAAAAGTGACAACACTGTGGAAAACTTTTACAAAATGATATGTAGCTATGTGTATGTATGTATGTATACGTATGCATATTTGCAGACACAATGATGAAATCCTCGACGAGTGATGATCCTGTTCATTTGTTCTGGACACGAACTTGAGTAGCTAAATTTATGGAGACTACATATAAACAGTAATACTAAAAGCACTACAACCATTCATAAATGTAAATTTCCCATTTCTCTATTATATACCGGGTTCTGCTAAAAACAAATAGTGTTCTGACCAAATACGACAGTGAAACGTGTTCTCATCTGTTTTTGTTGCCAATGTAGGTGATCATAACGTTCCGATCAAATTTAATTTTCATGAGTGGAAGATTTACTGATGATATTTCTTAAATGGAGACAAGTCTTTGTCAAGCCAACCAACCGATAAAAGGAAAAAGTCCACAGTTTGCAGATGAAGGATATGGATACTATTGTTTTTTGTTTGTTATCTGTTGCAGAAGGAAACTATCTGTTTTTCGTTAACCTGAGAACCTATAAGAAGACCTACTACTGAGGCGAATACAGAATCGGGTTAGACGTACTTTTCGGGGCACAGGTTGAGATAAATTGCTCCTCCTGGTTGCGCAATTTCGAAACTCTGATTACCTCTAGTTTCAGTTAAGAAGACACTGTGGACCGACTAATGTTACCTAAACTAACAATAGCTACGTACACCTGAATGGAATTGCGTAGTTAAGTCTCTCTGTTTAAAGTCACCTTGTGATTAAATCTTGCTTGATAGTGAGGTTCTTCTGTCTGCTTAATCAGTGTGTCGGACTGGGTCAGGCATTCTCCACAAAAGAATCACCAAATAACTGATGCAGCAGACTACCGCACTGACCGCTGCATAATATAAGCGTAACTAAGGAAACCCTCAAAGCAACCCGAGAAGGAGGCGCGGCGACAACCGGGCAATCAGACTGCGGTGGCAAGTTACGGACGTGAGACCATAAACTCAATTTAAGATCATCCTTCTTTAACTCCACATTTTAGTAGAACGGTTGATGACTGTATCGCGCAGACTACTGAGAACTCATCATCTAAGATCGAAATTAAAGAAGATACTATACATTGGACAACATTGACCTTCTACTACACTGTATTGTCCACTTTTACTGGTTCATTCGACTTTTTAGGTTTAAGCGAAACACAACGGAAAAAATGCACAATGTTTTGAACAGATGGATGTTGGAAAACATCAATCTTACTAGAGCATGTCAAAATGTGGGCCCCAAACGATGCCTTATTGTTCGCTACGAATTACTTATACTCAATCCGGAACGTGAACTAAAATTGGTGACAAGTAAGTGCACTGGTGTGATGGATCGTCTCATTTGTGGGGCAGGATGTTCATTGGCTGAAGCAAACAAGAGAAACTTCAATTGCTCATCCCATCTCCTGCTGTGATTATCACATGCAAATCGTTTCACCCTTTGATTCAATAGAAAGGACACGTTAGATAGCTTTTCTGCTATGAGAATTAGCATTTTCTATGAAGTATTTGGCGTCCAAACATAGGAAATGCTGATTGCCTCAAATAATACGCTTAATGAAGTTCACGAAGCAACTCATTTGCAATTTGTCGTGGTTAAGGTGTAGAAGATTTCAGGTTTTCCTTAACTAGTTCATATACGAACATAAAACAGGAGACCTAGTGTTTTGTTTTAACTGCATCCGTAAATCTGGAGATTTCTGTCCCAAAAATAAAGCGGTGAACGATTTATTAAACTGGTACAATGCCTTTGTCACCTCAATATTCACATAGCATTATTTGACGATCGTGGTTTTATCCTGAGGCATTTATTCCGGTCAATTACTACCGAATAGATAAACATGGGTTTCGGTCTTACTGAGGATTTGTCGTGGGTTTTTAAACTGACCACGCTTTGTGCAGCCAGGATGATACCAATACTGTTCTGCTTCCCGCTGGTTGTGTGAAAATTTCCTTTTTTACCTGAATGTAGAGATTTTCTGTTAAGTCGTTGTGCCTGGCCATCGTAGCACACTAGGACCTGTCGGGGCTTCGAACACTGAAAAATTTTTCCCTACTGGAGAATCCGGACTCGTCTACCAAGCTGGTAATATTCAGCCAAGAAACCACTTTGGGCTTTAGGCTTCGGAATCCCGGATTCACCGGTCAACGTCAAACGGACTGGGACGGTAGAGCTGTTGGTTAACCCATTGGTTTTCACAGTCAGGCAGTCTGGCAACTGATAACGAATCATATTCTCATTCTGGCTAGTAGTCTATCTTTACAAATGCCTTGTTGGACCCTTGAAGTTGTCCCGGATTCTGGGTCGTTCGTGTCTCATACTAAAGCCATTTCCGTCACGACGCTCACATGCAAGTACACAGTGCCAGGCAACAGGGTTAATAAAGCTGTTTGATCAGTAAAACTACAAACGCCCAAAAGAAGTGAGGGAAAACGGTGCTTGTCGGATTTCTTGGGCTTGTTCCCCCAAAAACCCTCTATTGATTTTGGCATTGTTCCATTCCACGTCTCCTTGATAGGAACTATCAAAAATTATGTCTACCCATTCTCCGAAGAGATTAACTGCTAACCGAGGATTACCGATGTAATAATATTGTATCTATTGAATATTTTCCACCAGGCATGACTGCTAGATTATCAGACTGGTATCATTGGTTTATTCGGGAACCATCATAACCTGTGTTGCCTTAGACAGTTGGCGAAAGTGTGTGCACCACCATTACTTTGTGCATTTCGACAAAGACAAGACGCAGCGAATGTAAATGAAGTGCTGCAATTGATAAGAAAATCCATAGAAGAGACTGCATGTAACCTGTACCACCCAAAATTCAATTCACTCATTATAAGGTGTATTTTTCTAACCTCAGGTTTTCGAGGTTTCTGTTTCAATGATCCTCCAGAATAGCGAAAATCACCAAATAATCCATCTGTCGAACGCTCTTCTGAGCGCTGCATTATTTCTAGAGGGAATAATACTTTAAGATTTATAACTAAGCTTGATCCTTTACGAAACAAGATGTGGTGCGAGGCTCTAGAGTTTAAGCCGCTGACTAATGTGGGGGCATCCATTCTAGAGTGGGTTAGTGTAAAATACGTGCGCGTTTTCGATCAGTAAAGCCGAGCTTGCTGCAAATGCGATGCATCGGGACTGCAAGTGTTCATTCCTGTTGAATAGGTGTTGGACAAAACTGACTCATAGGTTTAGTATAGAACATTTTCTGTCGGCTTTATTTGTGGTAATCAACCATAATTCACTTCCAACTTGACTATATAAGTCCCGAAGTTCACTCTTTCTCGCTACTCACATCTGTCCACTTTGACGAAAAGCGCGTGTGCTTCTCGTAAACTTTACGGAGGGCTTACGTCTAGAGTTCTCGTTGACATACAGACCTTAACAAGAGCTGAAAAGTGATAAGCTGTCGATAGAATCGGTCTCCTGAGGTAAATTCTGTCCTACATTGGAGTCACTCTCGGGCAGATCGAGCGGGTTCGAGAGAGCACGAACATAATTTGTGAGCGAATCTGACAGGACTTAACGTAATACACTTGGCCAAAATCTGGTTCTTCATAAATTTATGGAGATTGTATCGTGCGCAGCTGACAGGTGAGTACAACAGAACCCATTATGTGAATACATTTCAGGATTTCTAGATATTCCATGGGATCCCGTGATGCTTCACCATGAGGAGCTCCTCAGAAATCGGCCGTCGATAAATCCGTGAGTGAACCATTAGAATTTTATGCTAAATACTTTCTCCCACCGTTAATCGCAACTCTGTGTTTGATTTTGCAAATGTCGTTGTCGAAAACGCTAACCCTGTTGAAAACGCTACCAGCAGATCGAATAGCACTAACTTAGTACCTGAAAGATAGGTGGCACTGCACCGCACCAACGTGTATGCTATCCACACCACACACCGTGAGTGAACTGCAGAGAGATCAGCCGACTACTTGGAAGCTGTCAGGTTCTAATCCCCATAAAGTTTCAAAAAGAATAAACCAGCTTCACATTCCTTCGCTGGCGGGGTGGAATAAGAATACGCTGGTGCAATATCTTCCAAAAGCCTGGAGTTCAACAACCCATCTCAGATTAATTTTGTCGCCCAGATACTCAGTCTGGTTTGCACCATGCGGTAGTTACTGCCGAATTATTGGGACAGTGAGCATAAATATGCTGATAGGTGATTGTTGCCAGTTGACATCTTTCCATGTCAAAAGCGCTCGCATCAACAGAGGAGGAACGGGGAGCTGCTGGTACGCACAGTGTTAACCTCCCACTATGAGCAGCAAGGTCACGTCCTTTTTCATCTTATCCAGTTCATTTGCATAACGACCCGGTTGTAAGCGTTGGCCTGGCATGCATGACAAACGTATGTATACACCATGGAAACTTTCGCCGGCGCCTGTGTTCACAAAGGACAACTACTGAGAAGCAGAATCAAATCAAATGTGGACAGCGACAGCCAGCCCATATTTAGTCACAGTGGGATATAAGCAACGCTAAACACAGTCCGTACCTCACTTCTTTTTTTGACGAATCGCTCCAACTAAGTACATAGGGCAAAGGCCATCGCAGGATTCACTTAGGTTGTTGTCCGGGAAATCGGAGTATATTTACGTTATGATACATAATATGATTACAGTATAGGATGCTATATATCTATGAAGTTATATACGATATATATGCGACACAATGCTATATGTATTACAAATTACATTATATTTGCTATCTTTACTCCTGAAGACCACTTTTGAAAACTGATCGCCTATTTCCCCACGTGTGGATCAACCTAGCTTCTTTATTCTAATAAGTATTTCTTTTCGCTTGAACAAACAATGTAGCACTCTTTTCCACTCGCTTATGTCACCTCTAGCGCTCGTCCCTATTCAGCATGGTGTTTCGGTTGGACCTGAAATCGGTAATTCTCGACATTGACGTGGGAAACTGCGGAGCACGCTTTTAACGTGGCCATGTCATCGTTTTCAGTTTACCTACTTATGCGATCTACCACATACGCTTGATAAGAAGGCGCGAGACACGAGCCGAATCCGGGGTAGCATGCGAAAGTGCCCTATATTCCATCTTCAGTGCCCACTGGCGAAGGGTGTTTCAGATATCTCGATTACTAGATGAACCAACCCAAAGCCGAACAGAGATCATTGAGGATACAAAGCAGATGCTGGTGTAACTACACCGGGCATCATCAATGTAGCAATGGAAAGGACGTCTCATTGGCTGCATCGTTCTGCACGGACGTGAGAATAGTCGGAATATACGTTAATCTCTCTTGCGACTCACAAACTTCTATGACGTTGGTCAGGATGCCAAATTATTAAACAGTATAGCATCACATGCTTCTAATCCTGACCAGAAACGAACAGTCCTAATGCAATAATGTTGATATGTCCTTTGAGACACACCTCCTTGGGTGCAACTAGTTGGCTGTCGTGAATACAGACTCAGATTGCATTGCTATTTTCCGTCACGCTCCATCAATTTTATTGATGCCATGTTAGTGTCGACAACTGAATATAGCCGCGATAAATTAGTTCTCGTAGTCAGCGTGCGCACGTTTATGTTCTAACTACCAATCGAAATTTGCAAACTAATTTCCCATGTCTCGTATGGTCGAACAACACTCTTGTGTATATTACGCGGAATAGTGGACAAGCATAATTGAAAAGCGACTAATTTTTGTCCAAATAATCTATCTTCCGAAATCTATTCAATTCCTTGGTCTCTGATCCAGTACACTACGTGGTTTACATTCCTGTAAAGGCAAACTAGGGATTGGAATTGTTAGATTATCTACTTTGAGTGTGGAACGAGTATGGCTTAACTTGCTTATTTTCATCACACTCGATCCCATCCACTTTGGCAGCCATGAAGCTGAATTGCGCTAGAATTAATTGCTGGGCGCATTAATACAGTTGGAAAAAGCCAATCGGACTCCGTTATTCGTCGACCTGGTGCGGATCACAACTTTCATCGAAATAACAACTGGTAATAAACCGTCGTTTATCCGAAGTCTTTATACGGAGATCTGTCTAGCAGTTTTAGAACCTGGCTAAATTGAACCATTCAGGACCACCTCAATCTCGCACTGGTAAAACTGGTAAAACTGTTTTACCCTCCGATGGAGATTAAATTCTATAGCAAAACTTTAGGCACTTTCGAGAACATGGTGGAGACCATGACGCTTTGATTGGGTCTCCGGAGACCAAAAAACGAACGACATTGTCTTTCAAATCAGCTTTGAGGACTAAAGTGGGTTGTGGATGAGTTGCAAAACATTAAATAACACTTCAGTCATGTCAGGCTCCAAAATGTGCTTCAAGAGGACTCAAACGTCGATAGATTGTTAAGAAGGAGTAATCGTGCATCTAAGTCAAAGTGAAAATCTATCCGGGATTCCCAGTATAACACGGATGTAATTCAATTGCTTAGGAACATCAGAAAGGATTCACCTGGGTTTCGGATGAGTCTACCGTCATAAGTGAATTGGTATGCAGATGAATGTATAAGTCAAATGGGTGTAACTCTTTTTTTCATTAACCTTATTCTTTAGCTGTTATCATTGAATTCACTTAGCTTATTTCATTTATTGTCCATAGCCACATACACCACTGCGAGCAATAATAGAATATTTCATTGCCATAAACCTGTCATAGGTGTTGTTGAATAACAATGTACTAAATCTTCCAACATTTTGTTTTTCAACTCAAATGACAGGTACGAACCAAGTACGTCCCAGGTGAAGGAAAAGATCAACAACGAAGCACTAGCTAGATGGTTCACAGACACAGACAATGACACCAAAATTTTCGTAAAGGAAGCACCACAGAAGTGTTTTTTACTAAAGGCTTTTGGCTACTTGAATATTGGGGTGCCACCGGATTACTCGAAGCTTCCAAGAGACCTACCGGATGTTTCACGCTTTAAACCGCCAAAAGAATCCAAAGTTTCCAAGCGCTTAGACAAGCGACCTTGATCTCAAGGTTTTGTTGTGTGAATAGCAGATATGTTGTTCCAGACCTGACTTTTCTCATACCGAACTATGATATCGTATTTTTGGCACTGAAAAGCTCATTGTTTGAGAATGAATTCGGCCTAATAAGCTGCTGAATGATATAAACAACCACTGGACAGCTTGTAAATGGTCAAGATGCTTTACCTGATAAGTCTTGTGCGGCTAGTTTTTTTTTAGTTCCGACCACAGTTCCACTTCAAATCATGTTATTCCTTTGATACAACGCACTCCTTATGAGCATAATTTCATTCGGCTACCTTCGTGTTTCATAGATGAGTAGACCAATAAATATGTAAAACCGCATGAGTTCTCATTATCTGGGATGAGAATACCGCTTTATCTACCTGATACCGATAGTTTCTCCTTGACTCGGGGTTTGTTTTGTGAGTCTTTCTGTTAGAATTTCCGTACACAAACCCGTATCTTGACTGTGCAGCAGAACTGCCCACAACAATCTACTTTTCGATGATTTCGCTAACTCTGAATGCGATTCCAGTTTTAGTGACCTGTGCCTCAATATACCATCAGGCAATTCATTTTGTACGCTTAATGTGACTGTTCTGCTGTCTATCTTCACTGGCGTAGTTTTCACTGCACAAACAGCTACTTCCATCATTTTGTTTCAAACTGTCTTAACTAAATTATTCGTTCCCGATTTTGTATCCGAAAAGCACTGGAGCGAAGTGCAGCGATTTTTTTTCTAGGACTGACTTCTATTCGTTATCCAGCTCCAAAAGCAGTCTAGAACTGTTCATCACAAAGGATCTTATTTCATATAAAGTAGCTTATACGGATCCTGCCAGTGCTAACTTGCTGATTTGTTCCTTAGGCTGGTTGGTTAAAAAATCGACGGAGGCGACCTGCGAACGCCAATGGACAGCAAATCTGGGACGAAAATTAAGAATTAATGTGTACTGTTGTAAAGATGACCTTGTTTGACCTTTCGATACTTCCCTGATTGTCGCAATATTTGAGGACAGCAAGTGACAATCGCTACCTTTAAACTAATTACACGTTTTGCTCCAGTAAACCACTGCACACTGAGAACATCCCAAGTTCTGTCTTACAGCCTGCTGTACAGGAAAAATCTGCGGGAGTAATAATGCTGTCGGTGACTTCCCCTCTGAGATTTAGAGTTTCACCCTTATATGGATACTATAAACCAAGACTATCCAAACTAATAATCGTGTTGCTAGATCTGAACGGTGACAACTCGCCACCAAGACCCTGGTCTGGGGGCGCACATTGAGCTCAGCAAATTTAGTCATACTCCACTTTCTGATGGCTGCACTAAATAATACTGTTTTAACCTGCTAAAGGCACCAGCGATACTCGTGATAAATGTGAGGGTTGCGAAAAAGATTTGTCACCTGCGGTTGATCCTCTTGACTACTACATCACAACGGAACTCACATGCACAGCTGAGCGCTTTTGTAGATACATACATGGAAACAGGGAATGGAGTGCAAACGTTATTAGATTAACAGAGTTAACCTTGTTGCTGTCAAACAAGGACACCACTCAGTTCCAGGTGAGTATACCGTTAAAACCATATTGGTACGCAGATGAGCGTACAAGTCAAATTTCGTGCGATTTGAAAACTCGAGGGCTCCGCCTACCTGATAAGCTAATCTCAAGATGGGTGAAACCGGCTGTGGGTTTTCGAAGTGATTTCAGTAACCTTATGAACAATGTATTGCATCTATATAGTGTCACACGTATAATGACAAGCAAGTTCGCGGAAAAGAAGCACTCGTCGGTCAGCTCACACTGTGGACTATTGAAAGGGTATTCGTGAGAAGAGATGCGGGTACCGTAACGGATATCTGACCGACAGTAGTCTTGATCGCACCAGCGGCAGTTGGTATAGGAGTTGGAAGGCATACTTTTTGTTGAGTTGTTAGGCGGACTGGAAGGTGTCGTTCAAACCGTGGGTGGACATCCAGCTTCTAATTGGTAACCAGCTTTGAATCAAGGATAGACAAGTTGGTTACAAGCTACTTGCCCTTTGGCATTCATAGGCATGCAGCTTTTCCTGCTTAACGTAAGCTCGGTGAGCCACCCGCATCTACAGTTTGAGCGGCTCGGCTGACAACG
This sequence comes from Opisthorchis viverrini, assembly GCF_000715545.1. NCBI lineage: Eukaryota > Metazoa > Platyhelminthes > Trematoda > Opisthorchiida > Opisthorchiidae > Opisthorchis > Opisthorchis viverrini. The sequence continues at coordinate 18,545 of NW_008752239.1, read as the reverse complement.
TCATTTCAGTCTTCGAGTTCGTCCACAAGGCGACCTATTGGAAAATGTGAAGCAGAAGTGTAAGTCTCGATAAAACCTTCGGCTCCGAGCGCAGAAGGACCATGAAAGCACCACAAACCTCCGTGGCATTAGTTCCTCGGGTCGTCAAACACTATAGACTACTTGCTTGGTAGCACAGGTATCTCGACCACAGCTGACACGGGAGTGCATCTAGATGCGGATTTACGGAAATGGATAATCATGGAAATGGGTAACCCGATTTCGCAAGTCGGTGTTCCGCAAACCCGGTAGGTAAGATAATACCCCAAAGTAAAACCGCGTGTTCTGGAATCAGACGAGGTGGATGGGTCGAAGGTCAAGTTTTGGGACTGCTCCAGTCTTCTATGGCATCGGTACACCGGGTAATTCGTCCTGTGTGGAAATTATGACTGGGCGTTTCAGTAGTGCGAGAATAAGGAGGACCGTACGGTTGCTTTCTTTGGACCAGAGTTGATGGACTTGCATGTTATATTAGGTGAATGGCGCGATGGAAAATGGGGAAAGGCAGACGGTCAACTAAAAATGAGGAGATGGGGAGAAATAAAGGAACTTGTTGTCCTGATGTGGATCCAAGACTTAGATGTGAGAGGTGATGTGCGAGGAATGTTTTTTTAACTGTCAACACGCTTGCGTAATTTGAGATGTGATAGGTGAATATGCTAGTATGTGACGTTCGAGATTTAAAGAACCAGAAATTACGCGTGCCATGACCTCAGGACGTGCGTTTATTTTAAGCGAGGAACCAATGAAATTTCGAAGCATTAGTCAGAGTAGCCAAAGAGAAAACTAGAACTCTTACCGTAGGTGAATATCAAACCCTGGGTGCGAAGTGCAACAACTGCCATTTCTGAACGGAGAACGACTAAGGATGAGGGTAGCGTACACTTAAGCGGATAGAAAAGAAAAATTATCACTTAGTTTTTCAAAAGATGGTGCAGACTTAATAGATAAAATAGATAGATGAAGTAGTCGACTACCCGTATGGGCCATCGGACTTAGATCGCACAAGTTCCTTCATAGGGGCTGGGGAAACCAGGCACTCGGTGGATGAAAATCGGCTTATCTGTGAGTGTGAAGGTTCTTGTCGCTCAGTACCTTTGGGAGCATAAAGGCACTTGCCTAAGCCAGTCATTTTCAATGGCAACATTTCTATCCATGGAACCTCCTTTAAGAGTTCCAAATGACACTTTCTGGTCCTTGACACGAGTTGCGAAGTGTTCTCCTGATGTGATTCTTAAACCGCTGTTTGGGAACTGAAATGCAGAGATGTTGCATGTCGTGGATTCTATCGGTTTTAGTTGCCGCGACTACTCACAGTAGGTTGCCATAGTGAGAAAATACTTAGCGGCCCGCACATTTGACAGTAATCGTCTATCAACTCCGCGGGCGAAACACTTGCGGGCTTGGTGCCAAAATGTGAAATCAACAGGTGTTACAGTCTGTTTGGGGTTACTATCTCAATTTGTCGATGAAAGCACTCAGTCAGTTCGTTAACTGCTTAGTTGTAACAGAAAATGGCCTAAAACTCCGCTGTTCACTGGGCTCTCAAAGGTAATTTTGAAGCGTAGGCCAATTATCTGTGGTCATCATGGTTAAACAACCGAAATGAGCTAGTGTGTACCCATATTGGAGGGAAGGGGCGTTATGATACCCTGTTACTCAGAAAAAGCCTAGGGCAAGTTAGGTGTTAAATGACACAGAAATAATGAGAATGTTTATTCGACTTCGAAAACTGTCCAAAGTAGCGGATGATGTGGCCTGAAAATGTTGTTTGGAAATTCCTATTCATCTTAGGAGATACGAAATGGCTGGTGGGCACTTATAGCAGGGCAAGATAGGCCACAAATTGCGTCAAAAATTACTCTGCAAAAGAGTGTAAGACGCGCGGGGTGACGCATGTCCTGCGTTATGCGAACGTTATATCATGTAACATTATCGAACGCCCTGAGCGCTAAGTGAGGTATTTGAGTGTGGCTCCTCTAGACTGAAGTTATAGGTTAGCTCTGGCTTCTTAATCGAGCAATGTTTGGCCCGTCACAGTACGGATTCGAAAGAGGGAACCAGCTAACTTGGATTATAAAACTGAAGCATGTGGCATACCAACCGCAGACCGCCTAATAAAGTGTGCATGTGTTGGCCTAACACACTACTCATAAGCTTGCTGAAGATTACTTGATAGCCATCGACCGGTTTTCCCCTGATAGGTGCCATTCATGAGTTCCCGTCAACCTTATATTCAGACTGAATGCAAATTTGGCGGAATGGTGAAACCGGTGATAAGAGACACTTATTCGCACTGCTACACAAAGTTCATCAAGATATTTTTTATCATTAGCTTTAATCAAACAACCAGGTAACGCAGTCAAACTTCTGTCAGTTGAGAAAATTTGAGGATGCGCACTTCACCAGCGGTGTAGTCTACAGATGCAATTAATACGGCCCAGTCCTTGGGTTTTTAAAAGGTAGTAAAACGTGATGGTCTGTATATCATTGGGATCCATTTAGAGCTCCGTAGAGTAAGCAGGCCTTTTAAACCACTAGAATGTAAGAAAAGCTTTGTTGCTTGATTTTCTTGTGTAGTTTGCTTGCCTTTTCTGTAGATAGCGGCTCAGGGCTGCTTGCATTGGAATAGTTAAGTACTTTCTTCCCGTAATAAGCTTAAATTGCAGGTTTTGGGTTTGAAATATTCAGTTTCACATCAATCCAGTTTGAAGAATCCTCCTACTGCCCTGGCGTCATTATTTTTGTTGGATCCACAGCGGAGGAAATGGTACTTGACTTTAGATTTGCTTTCATTAGAATTCGTCGGCAGTATGTAACCTTGGCCGTCTCAGGGTTGGAACTCCGGATATCTGACATGGGTGGTCAGCATATCACCACACACCACCACAGCGCACGCGGGGTGCACCTGAAGCACCAGGTCTGAATAAGCCTGAGCATACGCATTGTGGTCTCATTTGATTTGGATATTACTTGGCCAAGGGGAATGTCTTTGAACTGTTGGACAACGGAGCGCACCAAATGGATCTATGGGGAAAAATCTCTGTGAACAGCTCACTTTACGCCGAATTACATATTTCGGGTTAAAGTGCAGAGCATTACGAAAAATACTATCACCATCAACAGGGTTGCCAGTCTCAGGAATTATAACAGAAATCTCAATATCGAGACAGCAATCTATTGTACTATCCGGTATAAATACCAAATGTAGATTCTATACTTAAATGAGACTTCTGTCTTCATCAAACGAGTTAAAATACACCGGACAGCCCGTTTGTCTAGCAAATTTTCCACAGCGGGAGAAAATGATGGAAAGTTTACATCACTGCCTGTTGGTATTGCAAGATTGCCACGCGGACGGCTTCCAACAGTCTACAGTCCTGCGGTCTCCATCCTGGAAGACGCCAGTTATCAAGGCGGTTCAATTAACTGATGAAAGTATTCATGCTTCGATGCCAAGTCATGTACTGACCGACTCCCAGTCGTCTCCATCAACTGAAAGGTTGGACGCACAGAGCTCTACAAGGCGGATGGTTCTCAGGCAAACGAAACACTTGGGCCAACCAGTGTCAGCTATGGAGTGTGGCTAGCATGTCTGTCGTGGGAGGGTGAACTTTCCAAAGGACCGTTTGGTGCAGTTCAGTAGTACTGGTATGGTATTCCCACCAGATCCGCTCAACGCTTCAGAAGGGCTAATAGTCAAGCAGGAACTTTGAGCCAGAAATTAGGGCGGATTAGAGTTCTGAATCATATACTCTGCCTTTGATAGTCCAGCTGATGTCACGTCGGTTCTACGAATGCCCAGAAGGATGAAGTAATCTACCATATTGGTCGGTGCGAACGCGTATGACGGAACTCAGCTTAGCTGTGGCGAGTTTGACCCCCTCACTGATAGATCGAACTTCGCAGAATATCGCCAGGGAATATCGAACATACCCCACAGGTTTTCCCACCATTCTTGCATATGGGAATAATTGTCGACATGCTTCACTATAACGTTTGATTTTTTCTCACCAGAAACTTTGTAGTAAATCCGTCTGGGTAGCTACATAGGACTCATTTTTGAAATGTACAGGATACAAACCAGCTGCACCAAGTGCCCTGTTGCGCTGAAGAGATGAAATTGTACGCTGGACTTCCGTTGCTGATAGTGAGCGACGTTCCATTCGAGCTCACCTGGTCTTTCCAGGGGTTTAAGTGATCGGAGTAGGCTGAATCGTTCTTCAGAGTATCCTGCCCATTGTTCAAGAAGACGTTTTTTGGACGAATTTGGGTCCAACCAATTCCGGAGAGCACAATCACCCTTGCTCCTCAAACAAGTTAATCGGTTAAGCCGGAACGGGATGCCATTGTTTCCTGCCATAAATCTTCGCTCAATTTCTCGGGCTTTTGCGATCAGCCAGCGGTCTCCGTCAATCATTATGTTCTTCATTATTCGTTCTATTAGTGATTTGCATGCCTTGTTACAGTCATGTGATGTTGGTATTTTTTCTTGTCTTCAGTCGGAGGTGCTGACTGTGACGAGATCCAGTTTTAAGTAAGGTTTACTCGTAACCTCGTTTAGGGAGCGCAAAAGGCCGTGAGAATGGACTTTTCAACCTTTGTTTAATAGTTATACAAATAACCGTTGTTCCTGTCAAGACCTTCAAACTCCTCAGCCAATTCTACTTTGTTTTGCCACCGCCTTGTAGGCGGTGAAATGGATTGCATTTCCTTTCTGGAAAATTTTGGAACCGACTGAGAAGTCGTCGTTTTAGAGGTGCTTGGTAGACAATCGTTAGTGTAAGAAACTATCAAGCCCTTCCGAAACAAAGCGAGTCAAAGAAAATATACTCTATGTTTTTAGAACTGTGTCCATGCTATCAACTAGATCAAATAAACACTGGATATCTTCAAGAGCGGCCGATCTTATTGCAGCCAGAAAATTCTTGTCAGCAACTTGCAAATATGATGATGCAAGCGGATTCCCTAAACATTATTATCATCAGAGAGAGCGAAGTTAGTGTTGACAGCGACGCATTACTACTGTAAGACCACAAAGCTTATTTAACCACACCCAAAGCCACAAATGGAGAGGTAGAAAGAGTGGGTGATAAAGGGACCTGGTGTGGCAAAACCGAAAAGTAAGACCACAAAGCTTATTTAACCACACCCAAAGCCACAAATGGAGAGGTAGAAAGAGTGGGTGATAAAGGGACCTGGTGCTGGCAAAACCGAAAATCATTCTGAGGTGCTTACACTTTCAAGTGCTTAATCACACAGTCCGGGATGAACTTGAAAGCATGAACCTCACTGACATCAATCAGCCGCCATTTCGTGTGATGTATCTAGCCAAGAAAATCGGGTGACGGGGAATGCACCGGGGAGGTCGGACCGGACCAAACTACTTCAAGACTCTTTGTCATCTCTTTCACAACATTCTGCCACATTAAATGTTGTCAGCCTCCCAGCTTGCGCCATTCTGAAGGAGTCTCGGAGAACCCCACTCGCTTGGGGGAGGCGATTATTAGGCATGCGAAACACATTTTCGAGCCCATGCAGTTGACAGTGATGATTTTTTCCACGACTCGAACACCTGCTGCGCAACATAATGCCCGCTTTCCACTTACCACATTACGTTACATCTGTTTACGTCATCAGGCACCAGCAGCACTTCTGTGGCTATGGTGGTAAAAAACCTGAAGACGCCCCACATAATCTGTCTGCATAGGCCATGTCTCGCAACCACAATACAACAATACAGCCTTACCGGGTCTGGCACATGCGGTCCTTGAGACCCGGTGATACCATTTTCACGTCACAAGCGACACAAATCTATAAATTGATTTGTCTTTGACATTCGTTCACTCATACACAGTTTAGCCAGAGCTAATACAACTTGTGAGCCGTGCATAATTTTCAACACATTTAGTAATTTCCCTAGATCTTCAAGAAACTCATTCGGAGACTGCAAGCTCTAAAGCACGACTTTGCACTGAGGGTTCAGGACGCATGTCGAAATTGGAATATTGGAAGTCAGTTTACTCAATTTTACCTTCGTCTCGAAATATCAGGGCAATATCTGCGTAATTCAGGTTGACAAATTTCTCACCAGGAGCGATCTGAACACAGGAGGTTGAAAGCCTTTCAGCGTCTGTCTCAGTATTTCACTAACAATGATGTTACACAACAGCAAAAGAAGTGTCTTCCCTTTGAAGGAGGCTTTTAGATAGCTCATCATACACTCTAAAAGGTGAGATATATAGGAAAATAGGGATCGGATTATGTTCAAACATCTCCAGAGCACTTTTCGCTGGTTGAGTGTTGCAGAATTAAGCGCACCTTCGAGGTCAAGGTATAACAACTTTGTACACGTGGCGTTGCTCTAACTCCTGACTGAGTGTGAAGATATGGAGAACGCAGCCTCTACCAAGCAGAAATCCCGCTTTATCCTCACTGGTCAAAGCTTCGTGTATCACCACAAGACAACGAAGAATCAGTGACGCCAGAAACTGTGTCAGAGTGGGGGTTAAACTGAAGGCCCTGTGATTACTTTTCTTAAAGATGGGCACTATTAAAGACTCACCACAATTTCTTGCACCGGTCTCCTCCTCTCAGATATACAAAAAAGGTTGGACAGGCACTGGTAGAAGAACTTAACACCGTGTCGGAGCAAAGTGAGAGGATGTTTGTTAGGACCAAAACACTATGAGGCTTGTTTAGAGGTATAGATTCCGATATTTTTGAGATTGAAAATGGCTGCACATTTGCAGCCCAACTTCTAGCTGATTGCCTGAGGTAGCAGGTGATCAACTGAATTGTTGTTCGAAGCATTGTACCTAAAATTCCATGCCTTCTCTACTGGGTAAGCCGGAGCCATTTTTGTCACTGATAGCTCCTCTGACCAGAAGCTCCAGGGGGCGGTCAAACGAAGTAAGTAGACTAGCCTACAGACAATCCCAGCATCTCCAATTTCTGGTCACATGGCATCCTCCAACGCCGTGCCCGCCGTCAATTCAAACCGATCACACTGTCATCAGTTACCTATGGCGCGGATCAGTAGCCGATTGCCAGTTTTTTGGAACACACTTGTGGATTCTGACCACTCGGAGTCGCTTCTTTCTTCGTTTTCCGGGGCTACGTAAGATGCGAAAAAAATCGCCTGGCAAATGAAAGACTGGCAGACTCGGATGTTGGACGAATTTATTAGAATCGTTTTCTAGAGCCTCTTGCAAATTCTGCTTTATCAGATGTGAATTCATACTGGGACGAGATCACCACCTCATTGCACAGTTTTTCTTATGTTGTGGAGCTACCAGGCCCACTATGACACTATCATACCGAAAAGCGGTGCTGCTTAAATCTCGAAGAAACATCATAGCCGGCCCAGAAAATAACTCTGCCCGACGAATCATCAGACGTCAAGTGAAAATAAGTGTGCAAGGCGACCGTGAAGTCTTCTGGACACGGAAATCTAAAGAAATAGGAGAGGCCAGGAAAGCTGGATCGCCCGAAGATTGCTTCAGTTGCTCCGTGCGTCCGTTCCCCGAAAAGCACGTGAGAGCGAAACCACCAAGTATCGGAATAGAACGATTGTCTTGAATAAAGAATGCCTCGACCTTTGGGCCGAATACTTTGAACAACAATTACTGTGACCACCAGCTACAATTCACCTGGAGCCCACAGCTGACGTAGAAGTCTGGATGAACGTGGACTCCTCTGCAGCCTAGAAGATTTATGACTGTGTACGTTCTCTCAATCGCCACCAAGGTTCTGATCCTAATAACCTCCTAACCGCCTTGATCAAAGATGTGGATGAAGTCCACAGTCAGCACTATCCTAATCTATTTGCCCGCATTTGGAAAATGAGACCATTCCAGACAACTTGGCAGAGTCGATGATAGTGTCCATTTTCACGGAAGAGACTCGTAGTTAATGTGGTAACCACAGAAGTTCAGCCTGACGCAGTTCCTAACGAGACTACTGACGTCACTTGTGCTTCGTCAACTTATGATGGCGCATGAAAAACTGATTCGAGAGCAGCAAGTAAGAGAGTGGTCTTTTAGGGGCTACGTTGATAAAATCTTCCCACTCTGCCAGGTGCTACAACGCCATAAGTACAAACGATCCACAGCTTTATTATTCCTGGATATTCAGGGCGCATTCAACTCAGTTGACCGGTCTCCTTCACAGGCTTGCCCATCAAGGAATGCTCCGAATGTTTGTGAATATGATAAGCACTTTGTGTTCTTAGACTTCCAAACGTGTGTTAGTATAGAGAGCTCTCCAAAAGCTTCCGTACATAAAGTCGGTATCCGTCAGGGGTGTTCACTCTCTCTATTTATACTCAATTTTTGTCGATGAGATAATGAAACGAACGCTGGAAGGTCTTCAAAAAACCGATGTTCAAATAATCTCTGGCGCAAACCTTGTCGATCTAGAATATCCAGACGATATCCTTCTCGTCCTCGAGGAGAAGGCACAGGATGAACTGAATAAAGTCATTCCGATCTTTGGCATGCGCTTTGCCCGTGGTCATGAAGTCACTGAACACGCCACTTTCAATCCAGGGAGAGGCACCCAAAATTGTGGAGCGTTTTACATACCTTGGAAGTCGTATTAGCTCTCACTGCAGTGCGCCAGAATAGGTCGGTGCAGGAAACTGCAAAACTCGGATCGCGTTTGCTAATTTGGGACACCTATGGAGTCAAAGTGGTATATCCCTGAATCTCAAGGGACGTGTGCATCGTGTGGGGCTTTTTGCTCTTATGGCTGTGAGACTTGACCTGTTGAAGCGGCGGAAATGAGACGTCTTCAGGCGTTCGAAATTCATTGTCTCAGAGCCACAGCTGGTGTGAGTTGAAGTCGGCGAATCCATAACGAGACAATTAGAGGGCGAGTTCTCGTTTGTGCAACGGGACCCTCATTGACGAATGTGTCCAGCATCAGAAGCTGCGTTGTTGTGCATGCTGAATCGCCATTTGCCAAAGAGAGTGCTGTTCTCCGTTCCTCATTCATAGTGATGGAAGCAGAGTGATGGATAACTCAAGCTTGCAGAAGTGTATGAAAGAGATCATGAAAAGTTTCGGCAGTGTCGGTGCTACCTTCCAGGATGTGGACCGCGTTATTCTCACTGCGTCCGGTTGGGGACGCCGCAAGTTATGTCTTCTAATTGATGCCAGTGGCGTTCTTGTTGCTAATTTCTATCCAGATTGCTTGAATGAATGTCTGGAGATGTGGGCACCTCAGAATGATGCAGTAAGCTAACATTGAGTCCTTTCCGCGTTCACTCTTATTCGCCTTTTTCAAAATAAGGCTTTCGAACAAATAATATTTTACGACAGCGGTGCATCATTGATGAACAACGACGTCATGTTTTCGATGATGATGATGGTGGTGGTGGTGGTCATGTGTGGTCAGACTTCATGCAGGCAGTGATCTATCCCCACCTATCCGCAACTGGTGACAGTGGGATCTATTTGGATTGGAAGCTGGTCCGTTGGTGGACACCATGTTATCGAGATATTCCCGCTCTTTATGTAATTGGCACTGCAGAGGAACAATCTGTGGCCGCCACATATCTGCAGTGGGCGTACTCCGTTGTCCGTGCCTCTCGTGTCCGACTTAATACAACCGTCCAAAAGTGGGTCTTCGTATCAGCAGCTTATAGTCTACCTCCTTCGGCGTCCGTATCAGTGACAAACACAAAGACATGTGGGCTTAAAACCTGTTGTAAAAGAAAACTTGGAGCGTCTTAGAAACTACCTTTGGCAGATTCTGAGCTGCAGTCCGTCAGGACGTAAGCAGACACCATAAACAGTGAACGATGGATCTCACTTACTCGAAATTCTTTCACAAATAACCTTACCACCCCAGAGGCAACTACCACCTATCAAGTAGAGCCTCTCCCGCTTGCATGACTTAATGCAATGGGAATCCTGGTATATCCAGCCGCAATGGCCCGCGCATCATCAGAATTGCGTAGCCAGCATCTGGACGAGAACGAGAGGAAAGTTGGTCCAACTACAGTACTTACGTCCTGGATACTTGCGAGAACATCCTGACACATGCCTGATAGCTGTAGTATCCAAGACGCTTTGCGGAATAATTTCGCTCAGGGTGATTTATCATCAGAAGAGGCTGGCTTGTAAGAATTAAACTTGGTTTCACCCCGGGAAGATGATTCATCGGCGATAAATTTGTCTTGGGTCAAGTTCTTGAAGAGCGCCTCTCTTCCACAAGTCCCAGCTTGGTCTTCGGCTGTTAAAATGGATTCTTTTATTCCTCCAGAAGTGGACACATCTACATGATTGAGGGACTGAAGGTTGCAATCCAAGTCCGTCAGATGAAAAGCATGCCGAACTGAGGGATTTTAATGATAGAACAAAAAGACATGTTGGCGAAGCAGTCAGTCCTTCAACTAATGAAATTCACTCATTTGGACGTTACATTGGTGCTAGTGAGGGGCTCATTGGGGTTCCAAAAGTGCTCAGCAACATTATGAATATTATGCTATATCATTTAAATAATCAGCTCTGCTTTTTCTCTGCAATGCTAGTTATTTCCAAGGTTTGAGTTCTGTCACTTCAAAAATTGCATGGAGTAAGTAATATTGTCTTGATAGATTAATCTCAGGTTTCACTACCATGAGGTGCGAGAGGACGACTGTGTTTGCAATGAAGCGTCACATCAATAGCAATGCACCGAACACAGTAGTAAGTTGTTGTGTGATCCTCGTTACAATGGCGAGTTAATCTGATTTTAAAGGTTCGGAATATGGATGGTCCTGTGATGGCGAGTCAGTCAGTGCGTATAATTCGGCAGTATTCGTACCTATTTGGATGCAGCTGCTAAGTAGTGGTATAACAGATATGGCGGATGCCTCGTACACTGTGGTATGATCATTCTGACCTGTATGTGCGCGGCGTGACTCTGATCAGCATAAAGTTGTCCCTTCAGAATTATCGTGTATCCCAGTATTCTTGCGCACACGATGTTTCATTTAACAACACAAGTTTGCGTTATTGATATGCTTTTGTATGTGGGAAGCACCATCAGTGCGAGCGTAAATCACATCGACACATCTATAGCTACTCAGTTATTATCATGGTCCTCTTGCAAAATTCTGAAGGTTCCGAAATTTGCGTGGGTGTGATGGCCACATGCGACTAAAATAGCTGTTAACTGGGTATGCATGTCTCCACCGACGGAGTGCTTCTAAATGCGGAGACGCTAAACAATAAGTGCTTATCAACAATGATTAGGAGTCGAAGTTTCGTTATAAAACCATGAAAAATAATAATGATTAGTTGATTCAGTAGCTCTCTGCTGTGGAAAGGACAGCTACCACGGAGACGATACGGACAATTGTCGAACTATTCGAAAAGTGGCATTATGGTGGTGGCTGATGTCACACGAAAGCAGAATCGTTTGGACCATGAACTGTGATGCTGAGGTAGGTTGTAGTACTTAAACAAAGATTCGTCGGAATTTCACGGTGTTGACTATAGCCCGGCCATCGTACCGCTAGTCAAATGGTCCATACAGAAAATAGGCACATGATAAGATGAAACGCAAGAGGTTGTGAATGTGAATTTCGTGTACACCTGGCACATCAAACTGAAACAATATAGCCCGGGCAGAAGTGAAAATCTTGCACGGCGTTTTGTGCAGGGTTGTGTGAGAAGTCCGAGCACCTTTCAGTCTTTGTACCTGAGGATATATGATCGGAGACCAAATGAAGGGACGGGATCTAGGGTTGATGAGGCGTCGGAACTTCATTTGAGGATTGGCAAACGGGGCAGAGGAATCAGAACGTTTGTAGAAAACGGTGTATAAGCCAGTTGGCTTAATGTTCTGCAATACTCGTGGGCCTCATACAGGACATACACATGTGGATATCTGGGATCAGAATGCCGCTTGACTTGATCAGATTTACGGTGGTCGTATGATATCACTTCTGGTTTAGTCCCGAGCACAGCACACTAGGAAGTTCAGTAGTAAGGCAAATGCAAAGCAGTACACTTTACGTTTATGATGATATCACACTGTTCATTATGTTTGATTTGACTTTATTACATCAGGTTCCCTTGAAACACTGCTTTGTTTAGCTTAGGTAGTGAAGAGTGACATCATGCTTCTATTCGAAACGCCATGATGGAGGATGAAAACTCGAAGCTCGAAGAGGTTGTTGGATAATTAAGCACAACTGTCAAAGAAATTTGTTCAAATCAGTAAACTACGGAATTCCATTTGACCCCATAAGCCAATGGTAGAAAGACCTTGGTGAAGCACTTAGTTATCAGACACTTACGGAAGCAACTTATGAAAACCCAAATGAACCAGTAAGTTGCGGTCTGTCCCACAGAATTAGTGTATGAAGGCCCTCCTTTGTACAGTGCAACATTTGAGGACGAAATGTTTTAGACCACATATAAAAATGTGTAGATTTTGGTACATAATGACTGAAGCAAACCAAGGACGGAGCGTCAAACTGAAAAAGAAGATTCTATTCTGCGAAGGCCGCCAGCCATGAAGATGGAGCCTAAAATGGGCCTCTGGTGACCTAATGAAGGAAGCTCACAAGTATGGGAAGTTGCCATCAATGTGAATCGCAAATGAGGGTCAACTGTCTAGAAGGATTGACACGCGAAGCACCAGTAGCTGAATCAAGTGGGTTATATTAGCAGGGATAGTAAGATTCTACAAGCCACTCGAGAAAATGTACTTTTCATTTGCGTAGCTGGTTTATGTGGTTCAAACGCCGATACTTTCCCGATTATTGCATTGCTGTCCTCAAAGGTAGCAGGTTAGCTAGTTCGCCGCATGGTATGCAACTTATTTAGACTGCCTTTATGCGCACCAGGTTTTCCAGGCCACTCTGTATGGCAGTGCCTCGTTAGGCTTCCCGGGCCCTCTAAAGTAATATCCTCATCACTGCAGCACCACTGATAACGACGATTCAGTAGTACATACCGGTGCCTAACTGCCATGTAACCATGATGAAAGAAAATGAAAAGATGGGGACTTAGGAGGAAAGAACCTAACATGCTCAAGAAAAGCCTACGTCTTTGAAATGCATCTGAGATACAGCTTATAAAACCTGTGGCACATTTGACTTAACTGCCCCGGAACAAAACAGTGTAGCACGTCAGTCGTATTGCAACTAGGGGCAGTTCGGGAAGCATCAACACTTAGGCCCTATAGGATGTACAGAACGTGTCATCTTTTGCGGTATACCGGATCATCTGCGACCCGTGGTGTGACTGCTGCATGCTTAAAAATAATGCACTTGTTCAGTGCGGAACTTTTGGTCCCGTCCTGATATCTGTTTGTAGGTCTTATGCATCGCGTGAAGAAACTTAGCCAGAGTAACCTTCCCTCAATTAAGAAAAATTAAATGATTGCGTATCTCATCCATTCAAAAAAATTCTTTAGGAAAGACATTGGAAGATAATTCCACCTGTTTTTTTCACCAAGAGGTAGCGAATTGTGTGTACTGAGAAGCCATCGTCTCAGCACTGAATTCACATTCAGTTGGGTTGAAATTCACCCGAACAGGTTTGGTGACGTCTTTCTAACCGAGGGTAATCGATGATAAATTATTTACGCCATTACCGAAACATCGCATCCATCTTTATTTTCACCATCCCACAGTATATGGATGAAAGTTACATAAGGCGGTGATTGAAAAATCGACTTTCACGGACGATAGATCTTAGATGTCGTGTTCATGCTCTGGAAGAAAATGCCGGCTATATCGACAGAATAGTTAATCTTGCCGAAAACCAAGAGTGGGACTAGGAACGAAATAAATCCTGGTAGCATCATGCAACTTTCCATCTGAACTGACTTTCGAGTTCAGGCTCCACGATGTATTCTTAATCTGGCGTGTATACATGAGCACCCTCTCGGTTATAGGGCTCTATGCTGACAGTATCGTAAACAGTGTGCCGGTGATCCGTTTAGGTGGAAAGTTGCATGATGTTAATAACTAGTGATAGATGTACAATCTATCATGTTCCCCGCATCTCTCCCTAGAAAGTGCTGCACGGACTTTGTGTCTTGAACAGCTGCTGCTCTATCATTATATACATGCATACATACATTGTCTCTCAGACGGATTTCACGGAGAAGGATGCTACCAATTCACAGACATTTGCACCAATGGCCTGTACAGAAGAGAAGAATGGACACTTTGATACCTGCATTTGTTTAGGACACTATGAGATTTCAACAGAATTCGGTACTTGATAGCACAACGCAGAGCCAGATGATTGTGAATGGTTTTGGTGTTTGTTGTGTACTCGCGATTTTTGCGACGTCCATGTTTCGTGCTAAATTATCCACTGATAGCTGTGCAGACCAATGAGGAATGTGCAAGAACATCATGCTTTTTGAACCTGGTCTTCCTGCATGTGCTCAAGTGAACTTGACTTGCAATGGCAGGTGTTTTCTGAGTGTTACTTTCCGTCTGACTTCAGACCTGAAGTTCTTTCATTTTTCGACAAACGCACTTATCTGCACGTCAGTTTAGTTTTTACGGGAGACTCAAATTAATCTCTTGTTTATGCTATTATTCAGCTGAATGTGCTGCACAAAACCGCCTCGTGTTTTGGTTGGCACGATATTCCAGATATTCGAGTATATTTTCAGGAAGTAAACTACTCGTAAGGTTGCTGAAAGCTCTCCGACAGACAACGACCGGTTTCGTTCTCCTTGGAGCTCATCAGATAGGTGTAGTCCCCGAGTTTCCGTCAACTCTATGTTAGAGTTGACCCATGCTTGTTGTATTTTCCCCCAAACTACTGACTATAGATTGCGTGGAGGACACACTGAGAACACTAGGAGAATATAGTCAATTGGGCCTCTGGATATTTTTACGTATACCGTTTGATCTTGACGTTTCTTCTAATTTGGTGGTGTTTGTCCGGGTTTTCGGGATAATATCTTTGCGGAAAATGATAATCTTCATGTCACCGTTGAGAATCCTTATTGAACATCAAATTTATTTGGTAAATTACAATTCACGATTATTCGGTAACTTAGGATATACTGATGATGAATGCTCACATAATTATCCGCTAGTTCTCCTGAGAGACCCGACAATCGCGTTTATTGTGCAGCAGACGACCCAAGTCCTCACGAGTATTCCTTATCCTTATGGAGCTTTGAATATGCTTTTGATCACATTCATCATGTGAATCTCAGACGTCTATCACCTTACCGTTCATGAATATGTATTTACTTTTCCTTCAAGTGGATTACGTATGACGACAAATTTGGGCTTCACGTTTACTCATTCTGATTTCCTTCGATTGTGTTCGCTGCCTGCGGAACAATCAACATTGACGGAAACATTACTTCAATCCGAGAGTCATGTAAGCACAAAATGTTAGGCACATTTACTTGAATTACAAAACAGATCGATAGCTTTGTGTTTTGTGCGTGTGAGAACCACAAAGTGACTTTATTCCAAAGTGGTTGAATCAGTTACTGATATCGGTTAATATCCATTGACAACTATTAATAATCATTAACAGCTGTAACTGCGTATTCCATGCCAATTTCTTAAGCCTGCATGGAATCCGTATAAATTAACTTCATATAACTTAACTCAATTAGGTGCCCCTGATAACGCCTAGAGTGATCTAGAGAAATCGGCTTTATGAGGAGTTTTCGGGGAACCTGAGTTCATGGTAATATATCCATAACTTCAAAGATCACAATGGTGTTGGCTACACGAAAGAATACTTCATTCTTTATGACTAAATGTGATTGGGCCCCATTTTGTATCTTTCCAGGCGTACAAACCCTCACCTGTAAGAGCAGATGCATGTCATCGGCTGGGGAAAATAAGATAAGGACTATTGCACTGTCCATTTGCTGATACAAATTTTAATCTCCCATCTAGCCCATGGGAGAATATGCGATGCTCAGACCTACAGAATGGTTATTCTTATTCTCAAATTTTTGTGTTGTGGAAAGAACTTATGCTGTCCCTAATCCGCCTCTTGCTTTGAGGAAGATATGAATACTCAATATATATTTTCGTGGATTTGATTTTCCACAGTTCATTTTTCAACTGAACAGCTGTTGAGCGATTCAGAATATCAATGAACCATATATGAGTCACCATTAAATGTGGCCGGTTTAACCATTTATGTGAGTTTTATCACCTTTTTATTTCAACTTAGGTGATTCTTTCAATGCGACTATAATTCCTTCATTTACCTGCGTGTTCCATTGAGAACCCACTAAACCGATGATTTTACACTTCACAACGTTTTTTTCGCAAATATATACCGCTGATAATTTTGTCTATCAGTGATGTTTTGGGGTCAGATCAGCAGTGCACCACATATGAATTGATCCTGTGACTGTATATTTATACTGACCGCACTCATCCACTTCAGATGACGTCGCTGGTCCTGAATTAAATTCTAATTTTAGTAATCTTCCCTCAATATTTAAATTACAACAGTGTCCACTAAGAAACTAAGCCGTCTGCAGCAGTTCTTTTGTTTGCACCAATCTCGCGGGCTTCACCATCCAAAGAGATTTCCCGGTAGTTTGATGCATCATTGTCTTCTGTGTGTGAGTTTGAGAAATATTGACTGCAGGCTGTGCAACGTAAGGCACGCTATGTCGCTATTAAAGCAAATTCACACTACTCATCTTGCCATGTGCATTTATTTCTAGGACCGATTGCCTCCATATGTCACAAGTTTCTAAATTTCATTTAGCAGGGTCCGCAAGACTGAAAGGTATTCGTACCAATTGGATTGGTTGTTTGCTACTGACGCTGACCAGAAGTCAGCTTGCTGTAAACTCAACATAATGACTGAACAGCATCCGCTGACAGGAAAACTAAACCGAAAATTGCCATGTCACTGAGCGTGCAGAAAAAGTGACCACGTGTTTACTTTTCGGTTTCCCCTCAGTTAAGGGGCCGAAGACCCGAGGTGCACAGACAGTGAAGTCCTGCTACCAACGTTGAAACGAGAAAATGCTGAATAACCGCTTCCATCCTCTTGACCCAGATACTTTTTCGGAATGTGCCTTGAATGGACTAAATTCAAGGTTCTATTGCATCATTGTACGGATCAACATCTAATCATGTTTTCGCGGCCCGTTATTTGACATTAGTTGCTTACTGCAACCTGAAAACTTTCATCAAAACCTGCAGCATTTTATCCCGAGGTTTTTAAAAGTATTGACTTGTGGTGGCCTTATTTTGTTAGTTGCTGGTCGAAGGATTTATTCAATAACAGTTTAATTTTCCCGATTGTATGGTTTTTACGGAGAACACGAATGCTTGTTGCAGAAGATAGAAGGGCGACTTGGTTTTAATTGCTAATTTTCATGAGCATCGTCATAGTCATTATTGTCGAATGCTAGTGCTCGCCAACTCTTGCAGATGTGACAAAAACATCGTTTCGCCATTCCGTGGAAGCGCACACAGTATCTGGCTTTATCGAACCGATACTCAAATAAATTCAGTAAAGCGGTCGGAGTGGTATGACTGCATTTGATCTGACTAAAAGGTTGGTTATCGATACGGTTTCAACTTCAACTGTTTGTTTTACATGCTGAAAACCAATTGCTAGACAATCAATGACAACAGCGCGACCAGTTTTCTTGCTCCCGAAGTTATGGTTCTTTCGGTTGTACCTGAAGTGGCACAGTACAACAGGGTGCTCCCGTAGGGCATTCAGGATCGCTTGAAGCTGATATATTTTACGGTAGTGGTAATTTCTCCACCTCTTGCTTATTTGTTACCCACATCTCTCCTGAATATTGCTTCAAACATAGCTTCTGTATACAAGAGGAAGTTTAGATCGGTACTTGGAAAAACGACGAACTCGTTACTGAGATGAATGTTAGTTAGTAGCATAGATGGCCTACTAAGGTATTGATGATTGTGGTGTGTTGTTGGATGCATAGTGTTGTTACACATGCTCCACGGTGTGCTATACTACTAACTGTTTTCGCCAAAATGTTTGCACACATGGCACGATGCTGAAAGATAGTATTCCTATGGACATACCCTCCTTCAGATGCTGCATCCATAATCCAATTTATACACCTGGTTTAGACCAGGCGATTTCAGACTATCCAGCACAACAATGTTCTTTTATTAGTATGATCGGAAACTTTTTCATGCTCTAAACTTGTGTGCAAAATTTTGTTAAAGGCTATATATATGGAAGTGGAACATGCATATGCAAACTACCCAGTCATCCCCATAACCCGAGTAAATCATACGATATAACATCATAATTTTCGGCTGTAAGAGCCGAATACTTGTCGTACAGTGGTTATAGCTGCCACCATTTCATACATCGATGATTTGGAGATGTAGGGTAGGTAGTTGTGCATTAGAGATGAAATCTGACAAATTGGCGCGCAAACACAAGCTGTGAGTGGATTGTTAAGTAGGGGGTCGGCAAGGCAGCTATGAATTGAAGGCAATAGCTTAGCTGCAACATCACCACTGAGTGCACAATGACCAACGCAGCTGAGTT
>NW_008752238.1:173504-182297 GCF_000715545.1 Opisthorchis viverrini | reverse complement strand
CAAGTTAGAATCATACTCATAAGGAGTCAAACTGGCACGGATTTCCAATCAATGATTTTACTACATCAGTTGCGGGAGATGAAATAAGATACACTGAATTTTCTGTTGTGCAGTTGCGTTCAAAATACGATTGAACTGGTTCCGACTTCGAATCTCTTCGGAGATTCTTGAGGTGTGCACTGCTGATAATTCCCAATGGGAATGGGACAGCTGGGCAGAACTTGCCGGCTTTCCGTTATAGGACACGTTCACAAATGTTCACTGATAATTTCCGCGCTGTTCCATGCAATTTGCAATGTCGATATGTCACATACTTGTCTGTTGCAATCAACGTCTGTACACGCCAGTTGCGGACAAATACTGTAGGTGATATTTTTTTCTCCGCCGCCCATATTCAACCAGAGGACTTACACAACAGGCGGTCAGAAAACAGGGCAGAGCATGACTGTTCCATTGCTGATCGAACGGACGACCAGACGAGACAAACACATCAGGAAGGATCACTCAATGGTTTGCCATGCCGCCAATCATCGCCCTAATTCTCCGTGGATAAGGGACAACGAAAAGCTCAGCAGAACTACTGATGTCTGCTGTAATCTGTCTGAAAAATCACTGAGTAGTGAGAGCGATCCTCTACAACAACTGAAGCTAATTCAATTCGGTGGAGTTAATATGTCACTCAGAACATCAAAACATCCAGTGCGAGAATCCGAGGCAAGAGGACATCCAATGTCCTGAATGCGGAAAGTACTTATCAATTTGGTCGAATCTCCTTTTACTCCGGCGATCAGTACACAGTGAGAGAACGCGTCGGCAATGCGATACGTGTGGAGCGTCGTATTGCCGGAAGTGGAATCTTGATCGGCATCTGAAAAAGACACACGGACAGTATGTTTATGAGCAATACGGGACACTGAGCCCCCATTTAGATGTTCTAAGGGAACATCTGAAAAGAGACACATCAGAGACTCAAGCGTCACCGAAGTGAAAACCAACTACAGTGCCAGGAATGTGGGGTGCTATTCTCCCAAAAATCGAACTTGGATCGTCATATGAAAACGAAGCACGAAACGCTAGCTCCATATATTTGCGAGCAATGTGGGAAAACGTACTCTCGACAGGATGTGATTGAGATTCACGTGAAAACTATCCACAATAAAGATGTGAATGTCACGATTGACTAGCTGCACTGAATTGATCAATTGTGACCTACAAAAGAATAAATACACACTGAACATGAGAATCAGTGGAATAGTTTCTTTTTTCTTTTGGTTGCAAAGGAAAGCCTAAATCAAATCATGTTTCCGTTCTTGCCTGAGATTTCCGGGCAATCCTAATGGCAAGCACCTGAGATCATGAAATACATTTACCTACTCACAGTCGATACTCGCGTCCACATTTGCGGCAACCTACAAACCGAACTTGATGACCGTTGTATAACCGCGCTCTCATAGCACGTATGTATTCACAATCGCAACTTTTGAAACAAATTTCAAGAAAAACCTGTTTCTGATTCGGTACATTTTTTAGTCCTTCAATCAATCAACCGAACGACCGATATAGCCGCGTACCTTCATTGGCAATTTGTGTTGTGAGGCTTTACAGCGGTGCTCCGGAAACGGCGGGCGCAAAGTGATCTACTGCGTAAGGATGGTAGCAGGATGAGCGGTGCTTCCGGAAACAGCGGCGCAATGTGATCTACTGCGCAAGGATGGTAGCATCAAGTCTTGTCTATTTATCCAACTCGCTGCTTCATAGCAAGACGTCATCACTGGATACGTTCGCCCATAAATCATTTTTTCATACAATTTCGTGTCGTTCAGAATGCTAGGACGATTCCCCTCGTTCCATTTGGGAGAATAATTCCAACCCTATCTTGAACACTGCACTGAAGTTAATCCAAGAAACCTTATCTAGACGTTACCACTCGGAAAGAGCTGGAATCGCAGACTGTGCTTAGTATCTATTAGGAGAACTAGCTCCGAACCTAACGGAAATTATTAACTTTATCGACGTATTTCGGATGTGCGGTCGGTTTGCTGCTGCTCATATTTCACTATTCGTTGGTACAGCACGCCGGACATTGTGCAGCTGATCATGATGGTCTGCTGATGACTCTCACATGAAACATGTAAGGTCTACGGTTGCTCAAGCTGTTGTATTGTCAAAACATCCCACGCATTTTAGATTTATTTAAACCGCACTCATTTAACGCCTGAACCAGCACTCCTAGATCCTTCTGACAGGACGAGACATAATTGCGGATCTTTACCGACGCGACGAGTACGCTGAGGTTGGATCCACAGAGTATGCGGTGTTTCCGCGTATTAGAGGAAAAATTGTCGAATATGTTACTTTTGAAATGGCGAAACTCACATGTGACTAAACTATAAAAATAAACCTGAGAGTTTGTCAGATAAATTCGTTACCCGTTCCGTCAGGTTAGTATTCCTGTGCAGTAAATAGCCTTTTCTTCAGATCATTTGGAAATGACGTTTAGCTTCAATATTAAAGTCACAGAACGTTTGCTAAAATAGCTAAATAGTTCACCCAAGTAATGCATGTATCATTGCATTCCGTAGCACCGCTCGCCGATTGTGTAGAGCCCTCTGTGTTGATTGGTCTCAGGCTAGTTTACAGCTCAAACATTCTCAAATGTATTTTGTCAGGGAGGTTACGACAGGCCACTGCTAGCGTTTGGTGCTGCAAATGAGAGGAATATGTATCGACGAGCGTAGCACCAATGCACAAGTTTTCAGTCCCTGAAACGAGCCACAAATGTTCAGGTGGATTATAGTGTACCATTTCCTGACTGATGAATCAGGAGTAGACTGGTTGTTCACTTGCTGGTGATCGGCAGTTTAAAGTTCACTGTGCCCAATTGTGTGTTTGCTGGTTCCCGAGTACCAAGCTGTCAGGTTTGATATTCGGGTACCTTGAGAATTAGAGTTTCCTTCGGACTACTAAACAAATGTGAGTAGTGTGACGTGTTTTGGATAGTTAAAATCAACAACTAAGAAATCAAATTTTCACCACTAAGTTGGAGAATTTATACATATTTGGGGCTGAACGCACATGTGAATGAATGGTGATGAGTTGAGATACATATCTCGCTTGTAAGAATTATAAAACCAAGATTCTGTCATTTTCCTATCATTGCGCTCACGCGCAGTTGATTGTTGTCGCGTACAAGCGGTCGGAAGTGATACGAAGAGCACAACTGATTTATGAAGGGCAAGTGGAGAGCAAGCAATAAAATCTCCCTCAACCAAAACCGTCATTTCATTGGCTGTTAGGTAGTCCCGTTAGTTCAGATCTGGTTCTCCGAGTAGAAACGAGACGGTGTTCAGAGTGTCAGGTGTACTCAAAAGTGCCAAGGGAATGCTCACCATGAAAACAGGGATTGTCGAATGGTAATGATAAACGCCTGGTTTGTATTGCGTCCAAATAAATCACCAACAGCAAGAAATTAAATTAATTTTAAACGCCAAATCATAAAACAAAATTAGGCGTCCGCGAACATACAGTTATAACTTTGCTCGTTGGATTGTGGAGCTATTTTTTAAATAGCAATAAAAATGCAGTTGCAAAATACAAATCAAATGTGATTTCCCGAGTTACCCTTTTAAAAATTACCTACCGTAAGCGACACAGGGGGCAAGCACAAAGCATTTGTGTTGATGGGTCCGAGTGTATGAAGCCGGATATTCCACTCAAACAGTCACTGAATAATGAAACGATCTTTCAAATGCAAGTCCATTGTGCATAGCCTGATGTAGCTGGTAACATTGGATGGCATGAGATAAACAAAACAGGACTCACAATTATTTGAGTAAAATGCAGCCCGGGAATTTCTTGAGATGGGATATTTTTGCGTTTGTGTCCTGTACCAATGTTCGCACGGAATCTAAGAGAACCACGACAGAAATCCCCCATTGTCTGACTTGCCCATTGAGATCACTGCATATTTTGTCCTGTGTTTTGTGTGCTCCCCTCCTGACACGGCTACTAAGATGGAGCGAACTAATGAAGCTCTGGAATTAAATTACCTCTGATTGAGGCCAATTGCGCATTGTCCGGAAGAATAATTTAAAACAGTCTCTGTTCAGATCTTGCACATTCCCTCCATGATATGAAACCACTAGGGTAACAGCGAGGACCGCCTGATGAACTTTCCGATATTTGACACTACCTAAAGCTCGATGAGGAGTAGAAATATCCGGTTCGCCTCAAGTGATTTCTGGTATCACTGGATATGTCGACGCAATCGCGCACATGTAGATAATAGCAAGGGAGCGATTTCTCAGGTGAGACTATTCGGCTATGAATCATTTGCATACACGTTTTACTCATAATGAATTTGGATTTAATGGGGGCATGTGGCAGATTTTAAAAACAAGTAGACACTTCATGCTCTATGGAAAATCTGCGCTGACCAAACCGCAGGAAAATGGAAGTCAGATGTGTAATCAATTTTCTTCTACGCTGCAGCAATGTGTGGTGACTTCGAGTGGGCTCCGCCGCCAAACATACCGGCCAATTGGATTCAGCACTGGGACCTCGAGAATTTGGAACATATCCAATTCAGTACGGTAAGCGAAACAGAACCAGTCTAGCTATACACGACAACCGAGAGTAATCCTCGCTATCTACTTTTTCTGCAAGTGAGTGACTCGGAGGAAAGATAAATTTTGAAGCCAGTCAACGTATGGCGTGGTTTGATTTACGTATGGACGAATGAGCCTTGGCAAAAAGTGAGGGATATTCACACTGCTGCTCCCAGACTCAAACTTTTTCGACCATTCGGAACACTCGGATGGCTGATTAATTTAGGTATGGTGCTTCGCGGATTTGCAACACAAGTTGGCTTCGCTTGGAGGCAGAAATATCGATAAAGAAATGTTTTACCCCGAAGCGGTGCAAATTTCATCGGTAGCGGCATGCTCGAGTACTTTGGAACGCCTATTGCCGAATGTAAAATTGGATCAGCAAAATCATTGCTCGTATATTTTATGAAATAAGAAACTTTTTAGTTCTTTTTATTAGCGCTCATTTGCCTATCAGCCGCTGTTTGGCTTCAGTGTACTGCTAAAAATTCCTGCCGCCGTGGGTAAGACAGAGTAACTTAGAGTGTGAAGAATGGTCCCGAGAGGTTTGCAGTAACCACAAAAACGACATACCAGACAATTGACCACATACTCTAGAAACCTGTTGCTACCAACTCATATTCTGCGTCACAAAGACCCGTCACAAATGCACACATACTCCACTTGCCACTTTAATTAAGCCATCTTTCATTGCCTTCGCGACCCATCGCAGGCCACCGCGTCTACCCAGATGACAACTTCCAACCCAATAACTCCCGAATTTCTTCCTTTACTTTCGCTCTCATAAGCTTTGCTCATTCAATGCAGGCGACACGGCTTTTCGCTTAGGGCCCCAACCGAGTTGGCGGATTGACGAATTAGGGTCAACAAATGTAGGGAACAGAGTAGTAATTGTCAAACGGGAGTCATTCTGGAATAAGAAATGAATTTAGTGAATGAACAGTTTACGGGGGCAAGCGTGGGCGATTATTTTTCGTGACTATAGACCCAGCTACATTTGAAAGTTGAAAATTAGGTGAAGAAGGAATTCATCGATGGGTCCAGTACGGAAGAGTATTAATCTTCCGTAAGATAACCACCATCGGTAAGCAAACCCAAATTTTTCCGTATCAACGAGCCTGAATAACACGTACACTTGTGGAGGGAGCAATCACCGATAGGGACACTGGTTTTAGCATTCAATTATCAGAAGCTGAAGCGAGAACGACTTGGGGGTACGTAGTATTCATGAAAACAGCGACGCAACGAGATACAAGTGAACCCATCATTGGTGCTTGCAACGGTAAATCGCATACATCGTATGCGAAAAAAGGAGGAATTGAATACATATTCATTCGTTCGATAAGCGGGAAACAATCATAAGGTCTGTCGGTAATGAGTGAAATCAGCGAACTGGACCAAATTATTTAAGGATGACCGTGGGCTATATGAGAACATAGGCCAGTCTGGTTCGTTGAATCGGAAAGAGGACGAGTTGAAACGTCAAACATCTGCAACTACGGATACAAGCAAACACCCTCGAAGTTTAGCACGACATGCGATGCTTGTGTTTTGAGACGGACGCACATTGTTCACTGGGCTTCCTGTAGACCCGTCTGCAATCGGATGTGAACATATGCGCTAACTGGAATGGCTCTCGAAGTGGAGAGCTGTGGTGTGGTCCCCGGGGGCCTGTAACGTTTGAACGGTACCTTCGACTAACGAGCAATACCAGAACCTCCGGGTAGGCAAAACAAAGTCGCAGCATGGTTTCCGTACGGTACTATTAGTGTAAGAGAAATACACAAATTATACAGACCTCGACAGTAGGTACGCATCCAAAACAAACAGTCTACTTGGACTACAAAAGTTCACAGCAAGGAAGAAAACAGGCTTCCACGTGCGACATTCACACGCGAAAGTTTGATACAAATGGCCATATGACCTCAAGGCGTGAAAGGTGAAGTTAATGATAAACAAACGTCAGATAAAATATTACCACTGACCATAAATGTGGGGCGGGGGTTGCATATGGGAACAAAATGGTGAAGTAGAAAGTACAAACAAACGTCAGTTCATATATTAACACTGACCACAAAGATGGGGCGTGGGTTACAAATGGGGACAAAATAAACGTGAGGAATTCCAGTGTCAACATAATAGATGATACAGGCCCGTTGGCATTTCGGAATTGTGTGGACGCAAGAGGACTTCAGCACATACCTGTATTCCAGTGACTAGTAGATAAACGAGACCACAACGCATGATAGAAAGCATACTGTGACGGGAGGCGCTGCTGGGAGCGTGGTCTTACTTGATGCGGTGGCACTCACCTATCTGGGTTAATTCAGTAACGTACACGCGTCGGTAGCCGGTAATTTGCGGAGCGAAGTTGGAATCGAAAATCGGTTGTCCGTGAATGATACAAGCAGGCCATTCCAGTAGATGACGGTTAGTCTATCGATGGAGTCAAATCACGGACCCTATTGTCGATTGGGCCATCGATTACAATCGCGAATTCAGATGAGCACCTTCTGAACAGCTCTGACATCTCAGACTACACTGAGGACAACTCGAAACCAGAATCCACCAGCGCATCTCAAATGGTCCACTGACATCAATGAATGGGTGACAGTAAGTACCTGGCGTGAGAACCACTGCGTGGAGCAAGAATCTAATTTATGCGGGGACTGGCACGAATACTCGACTTTGATCAACAGAATAACTATACTCGAACGCAGGAAAGAGTTTAAAATACACTGGCAGTTCGGCAGGCTTGATTTGTCGTGAGGAAAATGGCAGTTTAGAATTTGGAATGATTTGCGAACGTGGTGCCGGATGGACGAAAGCGACTAGTTCCCCATCAAAGTCATTAATATTATTATTATTAAATGGATCAAGGATATATTGGCTATACCTTGCGGTTCTCTTATTCGTCTTGTCTGAATAAATAATAGAAATGCGCAGGACATCCTGGGATATTTAGCCAGTGCACTATCGGGCTGCTGAAAGCCTATTGATCTTCACAAATGTTGGTGAGGAAAGAGGGAATCCCGGGACAACCACCTGAATTTGTTCGATAACTATCCAAGGTCGTAATACGTACTTAGGATTCCTTGAACCCCGGCTGAATAGTAAGGGGCAGTCCAACTCCTGCGTTTCGACACCCCATCAGGTAGCACAGTATGCGGCTTCGCGAGTGCTTGAAGATGCAAGAGCATCAACCTCCACGATAGCCGAATACCTCTTCGCTGGATCCGGGAATCATTAGTGGCTGGAGATCAGAAATTGATCAAGTGAATGCTGATCATCCTGTCAAGTAATTTCACATGGGCTTCGAGCGACGGAAAGCTAAGTCGGTGCGTTGATTTCCGAAGCATGAATTAGGTAACCCGACTGGAGGTAATCGCACTACTACATACAACAATGTACTCGGGTCCTTCGCTGCAGCTGAATATTTTACCGGGTTGGACCTGAAATCCAGCTAGCTGCAGAAATAACTGAAGGCCTGCATCGTGCCGGTCCGGCTGAGAAACCTGTCAGGGACGCACCGGCGGTGTACAGAGAGTGTTAAAAAGGCCTGCTGCTCACTAGTTTAGATGACATCATCCACGCATACAAGAACAGTGCGGGATGATGTCATCTAAACTAGTGAGCAGCAGGCCTTTTTAACACTCTCTGTACACCGCCGGTGCGTCCCTGACAGGTTTCTCAGCCGGACCGGCACGATGCAGGCCTTCAGTTATTTCTGCAGCTAGCTGGATTTCAGGTCCAACCCGGTAAAATATTCAGCTGCAGCGAAGGACCCGAGTACATTGTTGTATGTAGTAGTGCGATTACCTCCAGTCGGGTTACCTAATTCATGCTTCGGAAATCAACGCACCGACTTAGCTTTCCGTCGCTCGAAGCCCATGTGAAATTACTTGACAGGATGATCAGCATTCACTTGATCAATTTCTGATCTCCAGCCACTAATGATTCCCGGATCCAGCGAAGAGGTATTCGGCTATCGTGGAGGTTGATGCTCTTGCATCTTCAAGCACTCGCGAAGCCGCATACTGTGCTACCTGATGGGGTGTCGAAACGCAGGAGTTGGACTGCCCCTTACTATTCAGCCGGGGTTCAAGGAATCCTAAGAACGTATTACGACCTTGGATAGTTATCGAACAAATTCAGGTGGTTGTCCCGGGATTCCCTCTTTCCTCAC
>NW_008752238.1:172231-173494 GCF_000715545.1 Opisthorchis viverrini | reverse complement strand
CTCGGGAACCAGCAAACACATAATTAGGCACAGTGAAATTTAAACTACCGATCACCAGCGAGTGAACAACCAGTCTAGTCCTGATTCATCAGTCAGGAAACGGTACAGTGAGATCCACCTGAACATTTGTGACTCGTTTCAGGGACTGAAAAGTTGTGCATTGATGCTACGCTCGTCGATACATATTTCTCACATTTGCATCACCAAACGCTAGTAGTGGCTTCTCGTAACCGCCCTGACAAAATACATCTGAGAAACTTTGAGCTGTAAACTAGCCTGAGACCAATCAACACAGAGGGCTCTACACAATCGGCGAGCAATGCAATGCAATGATACATGCACTACTTTGGTGAACTATTTAGCTATTTTGGCGAACGTTATGTGACTTTAATATTGAAGCTAAACGTCACTTCCAAACGATCTGAAGAAAAGGTTATTTACTGCACAGGAATACTAACCTGGCGAAAGTTTCGGGTAACGAATTTATCTGACAAACTCTTCAGTTTTTTAATAGTTTAGCCACATGTGAGTTTTCACCATTTCAAAAGTAACATATTCGAGAGTTCTTTTTCCTCTAATACGCGGAAACACCACATACTCTCTGGATCCAATCTCAGCGTAGTCGTCGCACCGCTAAAGGTTTGCAATTATGTCTCGTCCTGTCAGAGGGATCTAGGAGTGCTGGTTCAGGCGTTAAATGAGTGCGCTTTTAATAGATCTATAATGCGTGGGATGTTTTGACAACGCAACAGCTTGAGCAACCGTAGAACTTACGTGTTTCACGTGAGAGACATCAGTAGACCATCATGATCAGCCGCACAATGTCCGACGTGCTGTACCAACGATTAGTGAAATATGAGCAGCAGCAAACGGTCCACACATCGGAAATACATCGAGAAAGTTTATAATTTCCGTTATGTTCGGAGCTAGTTCTCCTAATAGATACTAAGCACACGACTGCGATTCCAGTTCTTTCCTAGTGGTAACGTCTAGATCAGATTTCTTGGATTAAATTCAGGGCGGTGTTCAAGATAGGGTTGGAATTATTCTCCCAAATGGAACGAGGGGAATCGTCCTAGCATTCTGAACGACACGAAATTGTATGGAAAAATGATTTATGGGCGAACGTATCCAGTGATGACGTCTTGCTATGAAGCAGCGAGTTGGATAAATAGACAAGACTTGATGCTACCATCCTTGCGCAGTAGATCACATTGCGCCGCTGTTTCCGGAAGCACCGCTGTAAAGCCTCACAACACAAAT
>NW_008752238.1:170232-171097 GCF_000715545.1 Opisthorchis viverrini | reverse complement strand
ATCTTGAATATAACCATGTCCCGATCAAGTTAACATTACGTATGCCGAGCGATTTTGCTTCATCTCAACGATTCAAAGTGTCATTGCAATTGGGAACCAGATTTCAATCAATTTGCCAGCAGCATTAGGAGTAACCAGCGATGTGAGAGACGCCTCGGGAAGAAGAACCCGAGCAGCGTTTGCCGGGTTCATCACTGCGCTAGTGTAATATGGTTTGATTGTACACCAGACGTGTATTTTGATTTTGAAAATGAACGTTGACCATACCCTCCAGTCGCTAGTAGATGATCCCGCCAAAACCTACACGCCATCGGCACACTGTTTGGCACGAATGAATGCGCGCTATCGGCATGATTCAACGGGATTTTCCATAAATTGAAGCCAATGCTAATGTCTGCCAGATCGATCTGTTCACCTTGATATCTTTCTCACTCAGCAAATAGACCACGGTAAGAGCTAATGGTGAAAATGTTGCTTGGTTGTGAGTTACACACCACCTATCACCCGCTCCGATATAGCGGTACCCATTATATCAATCCAATAATCACTAGCACCTGGTGGACCTCGAATATTCAGGGGAATGCTGAACGTGCTGCCAACTAAACCCTGTTGGGATCCGTGGTATTAGTGCACAACGAGATGCAGGAAGCCTCGTCCAGACGTTGACTGTTGAAGTTTGAATTGGGTAATAGCCGTGTCCGGTGAATTTCATTGCTGACTACTCATTTCAGATTTATGAGTGCACAGTTTATCTTGGATTACATTGGGTTTCAGCGTGTTTCAGTTTGACGACAGATCGACTCGACGCAGCTCTCCACAGGGTAGATCGGACGGTTGGGCTGATAGTTCAGAATGTAGATTGTGA
>NW_008752238.1:168624-170222 GCF_000715545.1 Opisthorchis viverrini | reverse complement strand
CTATCATACTTTATCAAACGAAGTATTCCCAACAGATTGCTTGTCATGGGCCACCTGAAACGATTCACGTGATGCATATTTGTTTACTCAATGCATTATTTGGTTGATGAAAGCCTTCCAGTCTTCAGAAATTTTGGCAAATTAGGGAAAAATTGCACGATGTACGTCTACATTTATGCGTAAATTATCCAAGGTCTTAAGAGGTTCCTAATCTCTCATCAAACATGGCTGTCTAATCAGGGAGCAGTCCAACTCCTGGCGTTTCATCAAACCATCTTGAGGCACAGAATGCGGCAACGCGAGTGTTGTGGACTTGTGCGTGAATGGTTGCATTTGATTGGTTCGTTCGTCGAAGACGGGATATCGGTTTCAGGCCAGTAACGACCGCAATTTAGAATATGCGAAAAAAGGGGCAATGATAAGTCCTTTCTCACTCAGCAAATAGACCACGGTAAGAGCTAATGGTGAAAATGTTGCTTGGTTGTGAGTTACACACCACCTATCACCCGCTCCGATATAGCGGTACCCATTATATCAATCCAATAATCACTAGCACCTGGTGGACCTCGAATATTCAGGGGAATGCTGAACGTGCTGCCAACTAAACCCTGTTGGGATCCGTGGTATTAGTGCACAACGAGATGCAGGAAGCCTCGTCCAGACGTTGACTGTTGAAGTTTGAATTGGGTAATAGCCGTGTCCGGTGAATTTCATTGCTGACTACTCATTTCAGATTTATGAGTGCACAGTTTATCTTGGATTACATTGGGTTTCAGCGTGTTTCATTTTTGCCGAAGATCGGCTCGGCGCAGTACTCCACAGGGTGGATCGGATGGGAGGGACGATAGTCCAGAACGTAGATTGTGACTTACCTGTTGATCTTCGTATTTGAACTGCAATGACGAGGATACATAAAGCATAATTAATCAATCTCTGTTATTGAGAGGTGAACCCCCATGAAGCGGCCATTCATTTGAAGGCTCGCTTGTTTCATGGATATCGAAAATATAGTCTCAGTCACACAATCTTCGTTTGGAAGACCTTTTATGAGTCCTCGCAGTGACGAGCTTATTGCACTTCGCCGTGAATTCCAGGTGCGTTGCTGGACGTTTATTTTGCTTGTGCCTTTGCGGTGAATGGACCAGGCTGAACAGCAAAAACACACCGAAGCCAGCATTATGGGTAGAAGCCTCCATCCTGTGGAATAATCCGTGTTTGCTTGAATTTAAGATACATCTCTATAAGTACTCGTTTTAGATCGCACTCTGCCCAAGTGAAATATTACTATGGTCCGACAATAAGCCGAGGCGTTTTCACGGAGAAATCTCGAACGTTATTGAAATCAGTCATTAAACAAGAACCACAAAAGGAACAGTAGACCAATTATGCGTGTTTGGACGCAGGAAACCTGCATTCTAAACAGGAGATTTACACACAAGCCAATCAAGAAATAGGACGGCGGCGACTGGTCCAGCGCAGATCGAGTGAATGATCCGATCAGGCAAGCACATCAGTGAGGACCTCACAAGTGGTGAATATGCAGCAAATGATTCCTTCACCTGTAGGCGACCAAGCGACATCACCAACTGCGCGCTAGA
>NW_008752238.1:136194-167271 GCF_000715545.1 Opisthorchis viverrini | reverse complement strand
TGGAAATCAATCACCAAGCATTAGCCAGCGGGTGCCAAGCAATGGAGCCCGCATTTTAAGCAGCAGAAGCAATGGTTTCCCCCAGACAAGACTAAACAATCGTTAATCGAATGAAAACTGCGCTGTATCGTATTGCTTGTTTGTTTCTTCGAAATTACACTCGACCATATTCAGCCTATGCTTTTGAATTTTCGTAACTATGTCAGCAGACAAACTGTACTAGACCGTATGTTCATATTCATTCTGCAAACATATGACAAAATGCGATGCCTTGCAAATTTTAGAAAACTGATTGGTGAACGATGCAAGATTTGGCAGTCCTCAGCGATTGCCCGAGAACATAGTTTTCGTCAAATGCAGTCTTCATTATCAGCGGATGTCATCAGACCTAGTATTTGGTCTCTGTCTTCCCAGCTATCAGCAGCCTATACGGCTTGCCACATAAAAGCACTCGGTCATTCCAATCAGATGTCATACACAATGAACTGAAGGATACTCGGCTGCCAACTTTCTATTCACGAGAGGAACTCGTTGCTTACACCAGACTAGTTCTTATTGATCCCAGATATGAAGAAGGGTATGGTTAAAATATCAAATCAAGTACAATGGTTTGCTTGTACGGTTGCTATTTACGTATCCATGTTTTTATAGGAAGCATTACCAGGTTCTTACCGACACCAAAAAGTGATCATCAAGTGACAGAGAAGTATTCGAATTCCAGAATCTCACTCATCGTCTAGCGAAACAAAAACAAACAGGTAGTATTCTGTTAACAACATTGTGATAATTAGCGGTTTCGAGTTTGTTCTACCAAACAATTTGATTTTGACCAACTTGATCAATAAATTCAGGCGGCGTGTCCTCATAGCACAAAACAATCAGGACCAAATATACGAAACGGGCAACGACGGCGGGTCAACCCAGACAAAGGATGTACGAAATTCCCTTTTGAAAGCTTTATCAGTTTACATTTGGCGATGATGTGTACCGTAAAATCTGTGATGGCTCGAAATCATTTTGAGCGTAAACTTTTACCATAAATCATACAAAGTTAGCAGATCCATTACGCCGCCATCATTATTTGCTTCCGTTTATAGGAAAGCGTTTTTAGTATGTGGCGAGTGCGTGTCAAGCTGAATGATCTAGAGGTATTGGCATCCATGGATCATTATCCCTCGAGATGTTTTGTTAGCACAAGTGTTGGCAACCACAATTCATTCATGTTTTGGAACTGTGAAAATATTCTTACATTCTTGGTGAGACCCGGAGACCAATCGGGAGGGAACGTTCAGCCAGTGAAACAGCTCAGTGAATTCGAACCAGCAAACAGCTGATAGCCACTGACATGCCACTGGATGCCAGCAACCATTTGGACCATCGGAGTGTGGTGACGGCTTGCGGACCATATCTACTATAGCAATTGACGGGGAAGTGTTGCTGTGATCTGCCATGTCAAGGCAGACGCCACCATGTGCGATTGGGTGGGTTGTGGAAGCAGGAATTTCATTCCTAACGGCTCTCCAGACCCACTATTTGATAGGTGTGCACTACACATAATAAGTCCTATTTCGTTTCATAAAGTTGGGAGCATAAGGTTGACAGAAACTCGGGGACCGCGCCTACCTGATGAGCCCCAAGAATGGCGAAACCGGTCGTGGGCTGTCGAAGCAAATGAATTAAGAGTTATTTCCTTTCCCTAGACCGTAGATAGACGCAATAATTTAGAATAACGCTGCATTGGTATCTGGGTAAATGCATAGAAATCGGCGGTCATTGATGACCCTGGCATGAGAAATATATCACCGAAACTTTCGTCGAATGTCTTCGCATATACCATAGATTCGGGAAAATAAAATTCGTGCGTGTGCGTGATAGTTTGCAATAAAATGGCTGATGGGGTGCTCTACCCACCACAACATCCCACCTCATAACCCATTACCACAATCGTACAATGTATGTAGGAAGGATGGGCTACACATTGCGGAATATCCAAAGCCGCATGTGTTCGAATTTACCACTCTCAACATGAAAAAACAGGGAATGACTGCTCACTGACACGCAGCTGGTGTGCACAACCTCAATGCTACTGACTAACGATCAATAAGCCGTCATCGATTAGGAGTACGCACGATGACTTGAGGGGGCTAAGAATAACTTTATACGCAGGTGCACGCTACACTGCTTCAAATGACTACAAGCTGCGAAGTTTGAATGTTTCGATCAAAAGTGTATGTGTAACTCACCGAATCGAATGATTTCCGACAACCTTCTAAAAGATTTGATCTGAGTGACATGGAAGTACCGGTGGATGTATCTGTCCACCATATGGTTGGGCAATCTGACCCTAGGCTCACATATCCATGTCCACATATCCTTACGCAGTTGATAGTACGATATGAGCTTGGAACTTTGATGGGACTTTCTCCCCGTAGGAAGAATAAATCCACGCCAAAAATTCAAAAAGACCTGTGTGGCTGTTTTATTCTTGCTGAGAAATAGTAGCAGTGCGGCACCCGCAAACCTTCAAAGAGATACTAACTCACGAATTCCCAGCTAACTATTGAACAAAAAACCACTTGTTCAAAAGTGATTGACCAGCATTGTGGGTTACTTGCACACAAAGACGATATTCTATCATATCATTCCCAGTGCATTCGTATCAAACCTGGCCCTCGGTGTTCCAAATTTCATATAGAAAGGTGAGAGAACTTGATAATTCTCCGCCGCCCCTTTGTCACCAGCCAAAACGGGCAGAGTTTCAATGCTCACTGAATGGTAGAGACTGGGCCAGATTGGTACATGTATTTTTTACCAGTGACAGATGAACTAATTGGTCGAATGACGTAACAATGCTGCGCTACCACCTGCATTCGCATGTCGTTTCGCCGTCGGTACACAGGCTGCGGTAGACGTCGCAGGCGAATGTTTCAATTTAAGAAAATGTGAAGTGACCTAGGTGTACGTAATCAATCATTCTACAAAGAGTTCTTTCAACTTAACCAAGCAGACTGTGTAAACTGGCTACTCTTTTTACCCGTCGAGTGTTTGCCGTCTTTCTATTTTTCTACTTTCGTTTCCACAAATATCACTACAGAGTACATGCACTGCTATTTTTCTCAGTGCACCAGCACGCTCTCAATCGGCTGCCCGTGAGAGTGCGTCATTGCCAACGTGTTGAACAATTTATGCGGATGTCCTACAGTTTGGATCACAATGACTAAATACGCCAGTATCGTTTTGACGGGGCACCCCGTCAACCGCTGCCTGAAACAAATATGTACAGTGATCTGCTGAAGTTCCGGCCTCCGTCTTCTGAGGTGCGCGGTGGTACGTTGTCCACAACTACTGCGTCAACAGCCAGCCTCATTTATAATCTGGTCGATACTTACGTTCTTCCAGTCAATTTAGAAGGGAGTTTGCGTGGTATTCCTTTTTCGATGATTTTGTGTGAAAGTCAAGTGAATTCACAATTGACTAGAAATTTGGAACAGGACATCCTGAGGGTTTCCTGAACAGCTTTCTACATGCAGAACATCCAACCCTTATGAAATAAATGTACGGAGATGTCGTTCTTTTCCCCAAGCGTCCCCCAGTTTGTAAAGCTCGCTAAGAACACGTGAGCTTCCGAGGTGCAAACGGTGTGCTGATGAATTCGGTCTAAAACTGCGCTACGTTTTTCGTCTAGTCTCCTACACTGTGCACACATATATTCCATATATCACAGCAACGCGTGCGTCTTCGGTAGAATTGGAATACTTGGGAATGAGCGAGCTTTGTTATGACCGGAAAAATTAGTTCCACCCATCAACACTGCCGAACACAACAATGCATTTAGCAGAAAGATCGAAAAAATAATATAAGTAAGTGCGACTTTCCTCGTATTATTTGCTAATTTCTCATATCGTTCGTTCGTTGCTCACCAAACAGACAGCGACGGCATAACACAAAACACTATATCCTTTGAAGTATCCATTTATCACGTACGAGTTTCGTTTTCATCTCACTACTGAAATATGGCCAAGTAACTAGATATCGAGCTATTCGCGTCGGAACCAAAAGTAGATCACGAAAAAGTCCTTCTACCTCTAATGTGAAATTTCCGATAAAGTCATCAACCTGACTGTAAGTTCCACCTGAGCCTCTCTCATTCATGATATGCTAGAACTGAATGTGCTTCACACAGTCTGCCTCATCTTTCATATGGTACGATATTCGAGACATCGCAGTATCTTTTCATAGAGGAAACTACTCACCAGCAAATCATAAAGTTGGTGGAAACTCGAGGACTGCGTCTACCTGATGAGCCCCAGGAAAGGCCAAACCTGTCGCGGGCTGTCGAAGAGTTTTCAGCAACCTTGTGCATAGTTAATCACCTTTATTCTAACTGTTACTGCATTGGCATTTCGCTCTGTCCAGGTACGTACTGAACTGATGGGCAGCTCGAGGGTGAGTGATCGAGCGTTCGAGCTTAAATATATATTAGTTCTTACCAGCCAGCAGAAATAAAATAGTTGGATGATTTCCGAAGCATTTTGAATGCGTGCCGTCTGTACGTCGGTGCAGTTCTCTGGGCCACACCGAGCAAGTCCTGCGAGCAGAACTGCGGCAATCTGATACTCGGCGCATTGCGGTAACAGCGAAATCACATATTAGACAGCAATACATCCGATTCTGAAGCATCTCGTACGTGTGAAAGTAGGAAAGTAGGAGTCTCACGAGCACACTCCCACGCGTCTTCTTCAACTCGTGTGGATATTTATTGACTGTAAGGACTTGGTAAACGAACGCTGCGAAGCAAGCAGCGCTGTCAAATGGAACACGATTTGTAGTTAAGCTTTCAATAGTTATCAAGTGGTTGCCAGGCCGAAACTCTCCCGCGATAAGCGAACTGATCACAGGTCATAGTTTACAGTAACGGTGAGACAGGTGAGCATTTCAAACAGTAGAAGCAATGGTTTCCCTCAGAGTAGTCTGAAGAACCGTTGATCGAAATGAAACTGTGCTGTATCGTTTTGTTGGTATGGTACATTGTGACGTCTTTGCGATTTCATTTTCGTTTCAGAATATAATTTACTAATGACACTCGCCCTCATTCAGCATAGGTTTCCGAATTTTCATGACTATATCAGTAGATAGACTGTACCAGACCGTATGTGAGTTTATTCTGCAAGTATATGCCAAAATCCGGTGCTCTAAAATTTTACTAAAGTGATACAAGATGCTTCAGTCCTCAGCGGGTGCACAAAACACAGTTTTCGTCAAGTCCAGTCTTTGACTATCAGCTGATATCATCAGATCTAGTATTTAATCTCTGTCTTCCTAGCTATGAGCAGCTCATTTGGCTTGCCACGTATAAGCACTCCGTACTTCAAATCAGTTAGCAAACAAAACGCACTGATGGATACTCGGTTTTCTGCTGTCAAATTTTTGTTCTTGACAGAAAATACTGCTCAAATCCGTCTAGACTCGTACATTGTACTGCAGTGCATGCGATTTCGTGCCAGAATAGCAATAGGTGAGTTTGACGGAGCTTTTTTATGACCGCAAAAAATTGGTTCCATCCATCAACGCTGCCGAACACGACGATGAATTTAGAAGAAAGATCGAAAAATAAGGCCCAAAAATGAGTTTCACTATAACACAGACTTTGACATATTTTGTTTCACTCGGCCAAATCATGAGGGTGTATTCCTGGTAGGCTACATCCACCTGAGGATTCATAATTTATGGTGAACAAGATCAATAGATTCCCTCTGGTGCTTCATTGCCACTGCTCAAAACACAGGCGTCCCTGGGCTGCTCAGCACGAAACAGACGAGGAGACCTCTGAAATTTGAAATTTCCTCCGTAAACAAACAAGATCGACAGATTCCTTCTGGTGCTTTATTGCCACTGCTAAAAAACACAGGCGTTCCTGGGCTGCTCAGCACGAAACGGACGAGAAGGCCTCTGAAATTTGAAATTTCCTCCGTAAACCACCAATACTATGAATGGAAGGACTCTGCTCCCGTTCGTTATCACTCAAACACTTTGCTCGCCTGGCCAAAGGAGAGCCACGCACCGACAGTTCAACAGCTTCAGCTAATAAAAGGCAGCTCAAAAGAGAAATAATTGATAAGCCGGATGAAATTCTGATACGGTTCAAAAATCACTTCTCACCACTATTCACCTTGCCATGATATGTTGATATTAATCATACAGCCTGGGTCATACGGAGAGCCACCGACTACAACAGTTAACTCAATACCTCGTCTTGGCTGCATATAGTCTGCCAAGTCACCGTGGGATGATGTGATGCAACAATGTATGATATCTTCACAGCACTATATCCAGGGTACCGCCAACCAAGAGGAAAATCAACGCACCATTCACGAAAGCCAGCACAACAGTTCATTCATCGATTTGAGAAACCAATCAATCAGTATTTGCGCATGACATTTTTCTACGCCAAATCCAACGGGGCGAATGAAAGTACCGTTCGCGTAAGCCCGGTATCCACCAAAGAATGAAGGTTGTCGGCGTTGAATACTGGCAGATGCTACGGCGGCACTTGACACGAATGATCCACTCCCGAGACAACGTTGACAGGATCAGCCGATTGACGGATTAGCAAATGTTGGTCTACCGAAGGTGCGGGATTGGAAAATGTCCGATGAAAAATTGATGTCTTAGTTTTGGATTTCAACTGCCCAGAACACGTCACACTACTCACAATTGTTTAGTATTCCGAAGGCAACTCTAAATCTCAAGGCACCTGGATATTACGCCTGACAGCTTGATACGCAGTAACCAGCAAACACATACCTAGGCACTGTGAACTTATTGATCACTGTCTGGGTAATTGAAACTGCCGATGAGCAGGGAGTGAATAACCACTTTAGTCCTGATTCGTACACTGAAATCCACCTGACCATTTGTGACTCGTATCAGGGACTGAAAAATTGTGCATTGGTACTACGCTCGTCGGTACACATTTATACCATTTGCAACACCAAACGCTAGTATTGGCTTCTCGTAATCGCGCCGACGAAATATAATTAGGAAACTATGCACTTTAAACTTGCCTGAGACCAATCAACAAAAAAGGCTCTACAAAATCGGCGAGCGGCGCTACGGAATGCAATGACACTTGCACCGTTTTGGCGAACAATTAGGCTATTCTGATAAACGTTCTTTGACTTTAACATTAGGGCTAAACGACACTTCTAAATGATCTGAAAATAGGGTTGTGTACTGCACAGGAATACTAACCTGACGTCAGTTTCGGGTAACGAATTAAAAATTCAACGAATTTATCTGACAAACTCTCAGGTTTTTAATAGTATCAGCCATAGTCAAGTTTTTACAATTTGGAAAATAACAAATTCGGCAGTTTCCTCCCCTAATTTGCGGAAAACACACATGCTTTTTGGATCCACTTACACCGTACTCGTTACACCGCTAGAGATGTGCAATTATGTCTCCCCCGGTCAGGGGGACCTAGGAGTGCTTGTTCAGACGTTATATGATTATGGCTCATAGCTCTACAATGCGTGGGATGTTTTGAAAACGCAACAGCGTGAGCAACCGCAGAATTTACATGTTCCACGTGAAAGTCATCAGTAGACCATCATGATCAGCCGCACAACGTTCTGCGTGCAGTACCAACGACAAGTGAAATATCAGCTGCAGTGATCGACCCGCAACTCAGAATACCATCGAGGTAATTTGTAATTTACGATTATACTAACTGATGTGGAGACCAAATGTCCGGGAGAAGACATGGTCTTGATATTGACTCATGAGTTTCCTTGTTTGTGTGATCGCTTTCCGTTCAACCTGTGAGTCACACACATGAAAATGACATTCTTGGAGTAGAGATTTGCCAGTCGTTCAAAACCATCAACCTGGCTAAGCGTTTTTCCGATCTTTTTTATAGTTCCTCTGGGACATGTCGTCAGTTTAACCATGATACCATTTGCACTGGACTGGAGCTCATTTCTCAAGGCTAACGGATTTATTCGACTCGATTTGAACTGCCCCGAGGGGTTGATGTAAGCGCCGTTTCAACTATTAGACTTAATATGCCTAACGTTGTTTGAGATCAGTGACGTGAATCATAGAATCAACCAACCTGGAAGTTTGGACCACATTGGCCACCATAGTGCTGAAACCGAACTCACGACATTCACGAGAAAATGAGACCGTTCATATTGTCATCTCTGAACTAAGAAATACCATTGATTAGAGAATGTCCATGTGGACAGGTCGAATAAGCTCTGAGAAACGACACGTCGAGATACGGGGAAAACGGTCACTTATTCAAAGGAACCTGACGTCACACTAAAGGCGTCAAAGACGTTGAACAGTACAACATCCAAACGGTTGCGTCCGATTTATTCGGCAAATCCTACTAAGACGAACTGCAAGAACTACGGAGCCATCAGCCTCTCACTGACTGAATATTGTAGCAAAGATCTGAATGGATGCTGAAGATTCCAGCCAAATAGGCGCTATTTTCATCTGTTGCATACCGAGCGATCGCAAACGTTACTCAGTTGTTGGGCATACGAAAGATAAGGTGACACAACTTGAAAAACACTGGGCGCCTACGACATGTGTTTCGTTGACTGAGTGAAAAATGGACCAGCCCAGAGTCGGTCGCGATACAGGACGAAATCATTTATGAATACTGAGGTACTAGGCTTGTTTCAAGACAGGATTCGCATTCTGTTAAAACTGTCCGGAAACGTCAAATGGAAGTGGGAACATAATTAAGGCTGTGTTTGTTTCATGCATCCAGACATGTTGCTTCCTTCCGATGAGAGCAGACCCAAAATAAACAAACAGTATTCTGATCAAAATGGAGGAAATTCGATGAAGTTGAGAAGATAATTTGGCAGCTCACCAGTATATATTTATTTATGTGAAGGTCAGGTTTGTTGGGTTCTGTCCCCGGGACTCACGCCATTTACCGTCATCCGTTCGCACTTTCAACATGTCCCCTTAAAACATTCCACCTGCAGCCCGATTTCCCACACTGCTCACAAATGCGATGGATTTGATTTCCGTGCACGGTTCTCATGCGCCGATCAAGATTCCACTTTCGACAGAACAGTGCCCTACACTCCTTGCACTCTTGACGCGTCTCCTCTCGGTGAACAGATCGCCGATACTGGAACAGATTCTTCCAACTTGAAAAGCACTTCCCGCATTCAGGACATGGATTTCCGCTTTCCTATGATTCCCGCACTCGTTTACTGGATGTTCTGACAGGATTGTGGTGTCCACTGGCGTTTTTTCTCTGAATATGTCGCTTAAGCCCACGCTCGCTAGTGAATGATTTTTCGGACACCTTACACTAGAAATTGGCGGTTTCAGCGTGTACCTCCTGGTGTTTGATTGCCGCCAACAGGTTTGTGAATGAATTACGACATATTGGACACTTGTGGGGTGCTTCACAGTTCCCTTGTCTCTTTGGTTCGTTTGGCTGAACAACAGTTGGACAGCCATCTTCGGTTCTGTCAGCTGATTTTATCCCGTTTTGGAAGGCTGTTTGAAATTTAAAATGGTGAAGAGTTAGTTATCAGTGTTGCTTAATTCGTCTTCTGGCCTATAATTACTCTGAATGCAACGGCAATGAAATGAACGTACGTCTCAAATTGCACTCAATTTTAAGAGGTGAAAGAGTTCACTTCTTCCTTCATGTGACAACTAGGTCCAAATGGTGCTGAAACTCAAGGATAATGTACAGTCCACATCTAAGGCATTCGCATAACCCCCGGCCGAAGCTCAAGATCAGCCCGAAAAAGAATGTCTCGCTTCATGTTACACGCAACAGGTCAAGAAGCACTGAATTCCACTAGAGGTATTAAGAGACTGGAAACGTGAAAATGAGCAGGAATCTGAGAAACGCTGCACAGCTGTTTCATTCTCATCGTACATCTACTGGGATATTCATGTCCATTGAACGCCAAGCCGTTCAATCACCTTTATCCGTTTCTTTCGCTTCCAATTAAGCAGCATC
The DNA here is from genome assembly GCF_000715545.1 of Opisthorchis viverrini. NCBI lineage: Eukaryota > Metazoa > Platyhelminthes > Trematoda > Opisthorchiida > Opisthorchiidae > Opisthorchis > Opisthorchis viverrini. Next base: position 157,265 of record NW_008752238.1, on the reverse strand, counting down.
TAAATCCCTTTATCCTATACTTATGGAATTACCATGACGTGGCTATCTTTCGACTGACTTTTGATCCATGACTACTTGGCTGCAACAGACACGTGATTTGTGAACAACCTTCTTCTGTAGGACATTATGTGTTGATATAGTGAAACAACTCGTCAGTTCGACTTTCATAGGACAACGAACCCGACCACCGGGATAGAAGCGTGGTCTCCATTTGGATAGATTAACATGGTTGTCAGATGTGTCCGTTTTTGGCATTAGTTGTGGAACGTTCCATGTTACTGTTACAACAGGTTGAGCGGTTTTATGGAATAAAACCATATTCCCTTTATTCTACACCACATTTCTGCCTCCTCGGCACAAAGCCCTAAGCCGATGTGCCCTGAGCAGCTGGGAAAGTTCCGGGCAAACGCAATAATTCTCAAAGACGAGAGTTCAATGGCCAAAAGAGTGAACTTAATGGAATATTTATTATTGACAATGAGACTAAGGATTGTCACCGAAATTTTTTCGGAACCTTTTATTCGATGGAAGGATAGATTTTGCTTAAGTAACGGACACGCGAACCTGGCATACGAATAGTTTGGGCGGGTACTATAAATATTCCCGCGAGGGTTCACGTGTCTAAGCAAATATAGCAACCCTTGGAACCGTTTCGATCAAAACCAGGGCTCAGAAGTTTGCAATCAATCGACCTAGCACAAATGAAGGACAGCTGAGAATACAAAGATACCCAAGCGGCATTACCATTGACAGTTCACCTAGATGGAACCTGTCGGGATCTTCAGAATTTGGTGATTGTTTTTACTACTTTCTTTATTGCAAGTAAGAGGTTATTTGGATGAAGTACGAGCATCAACACAACAGTTGTGTTCAAAACTAGTGTGCCATTTTTCATCCCATCTCAACCCAGTTCTCATGACATTTCCAAAGTAGGACGCACGGTCTCGCAATCATTTTCCGCAGTTTTGAGGACAAAGCGCTCTCCGGTAGCTGGCAAGCTCTCTTCCTCCGATCAGCTCGTCACATGCTGTTAGAGAGCTTGAAGATGAGGATGCCGCAACTTATGACGCCTTTTGCAGTCGCCGAAATGAACGATAATTTTATATCTTCAGGTACGTTATACCCGATTACACGTAGGTAGATAATTTTGAGTAGAGCTTCAACCCGCGTAGTTCAAGATGATTATGCCTCCAACGTGCAACCAATGGCCGGAAAGCGGTTTATGCTAAACTGTTTAGCCGCGAGTTAATTGGGATTTCTATGGTTTGAACTGCCCCGGGGATTCAGGAAACTGCACAAATGAGGTCGCCAAATCGCACTAGCGGCAACATGCAGTTTCGCGATTATTGCATACAGACCGGATTCACCAATAGTCGGAATTCTCTAACAAAAATCAAAAGTCTCCCCGCATTAATATCTTACTATGTATGGTTTAGGACTTACCTCTAGCGGTTGAGTGTACGAAAGTGTACGGCTTAAACGTCCTGCATGGGCGTCAGAGTCAGTTACACGTAAGATGGGCCGAACGCCAACCAAATGGTTCTTCAAAGCTGATGTGAGGACCAAGCTTGAACGAGTGTATCTGTGATACTACTCTGGGTCAGGTATGCCACTAGTAAGTTTTCTTCTTGTAAATGCACTCCGCAACGCTTGAAATGGGAGATCTGTTGCGCAGTTTCTTGAGTTGCGCTTTAGCATTTCCTTGGACTTGAGCATTAGTCATTGGATATCCAGGTAAGTTAAAACTAGTATCCCATGCTCGATTTTAGCCGACTATTAGATTACAAAACGAAGTGGCTTCTGTTGAGGAGGGCTTGTTTAGCACAGTCGTTCGCGAATAAGTTAACGATTATTCCCCAAAGCTTTTGAAGGACAATATATTTGGTAGAAGTTAAAGTAGACTCTGATACACCATCATGAAAATTTCGTAATAGCGTCTCACACACGGGGGCGCATCCCATTACCAAGCGACTCAACTCGCGTACTGTAAAACAGACAAAAGAGATCACGCAAAATGTGCCCAAACTGCAACAGAATTTGTCTGATGCGCGACGCGGCACTACAGTGCAGATACACTCAAGATCGCCTTCAAACTACTTCAAACTCCCGGAATGTCACGAATATCTTCCTCGGGACACTGCATTGTTGGTGGATGTGTGGAACAGATTATTTTCTCGATTTCCTGGCAACATGTCACTTCCAAAGGACCAGTCACGGGTGAATTCATTGTGCCTGTCATGTCTGAGAAAATCCCCGTTTCTTAAGTGATACCGTCCAAATTGACTACACATGCTGATGTCCTGCTCATTTGTCCAAATAAAAATAGAATTTCCTCTGGAAGGAAACGATTCCATCTCCTATTGGGGTGCTTGCTAGTAGCGATATTTTTCTTCAAAATAGAATTTCTCTGGAAGGAAACGATTCCATCTCCTATTGGGGTGCTTGCTAGTAGCGATATTTTTCTTCAAATTTGTAGTGTTCACGGACGCTGAGGAACATGAAAGTCACCCAGATAATTGTTAATGTTCAGTGCAGAGCAACCATATTGGCAAACGATCAACTGAAAAGTACCAAAAAACAACAGTGCTAAATTGCGACCAAGATTTGCTTTCTCAAATCGGCCCTAAGAATCCTGCCTTTGGTAATTTATACGGGAAGTAATAACGCGAGGATGCTGATGGGTGGAGTTCGATAATACAGTTCGTGTACGCACTGCACAACTCAACGCAGTTCGCTGTAATTCGAAATCTAGCCTAATTTCCATGGTGACATTTGTGACTTTGTGGGAAAGCGAGCTGAACTCACCATGATTTTCGGTCGCCAAATTATTCGCTGTACACAACAGCGCCCAAAGTAGTTCAGTAGTGTTCATTTTTACCCTGTGTCTACTGCGATGTGTCCTTGTTGTATCTTTATAGGTTTGTTCATTATGGTCAGGCGTTCTGTGCAGTCTGAGTTTATTGATTGCATCTGTTGAAATTATTGGTCCCTTGGAGTTTAGTCAAAATCATCTGATCACATGACTGGACGAAGTAGACCACTGAATTAGTGCTCCAATTTTCCATGAGTCCTTCTTTCTATCTCAGAATTAATTGATAGGACAAATAAATTCGGCAGTCTGGAATTTGTATGCAAATTTTAGGCAAGGCACAGACTTCAGGCGACCAATTAACGGTGGTGCCTGGAGGGCATATTTGATGGCTGTATCACTTCTCATGGCAAGCTGTTCAGGACCACATATGGGCAGGACAACTAAGATCCACTGTTTCAAGTATGTCGATGGAGTCAAGGAGTCTTTCTACGAAGATCTCAGGATTGCGTGACATTCTGAAACTTTCTGATGTTTCAGCGCACCCAGAGCACCATGCATGAACGGAAGTGGCAGGTTCGTTTCAAATGGGTCACCGACTGTATGGGTGAGATCAATTTCCTGGAGCACTGCCTGTAGACGGGATTCATTTTGTGTGCTGACTGACATGAATAAGCAGCTTGAACCAAACGAAAGGCTAGTGTTGAACGCCCAAATACATTCAAAATTTCACACTCTGTCACAGAATCAACAGGTTAGACATTGTCCTAATCAAAATGGAAGTTCAGAAACTGAACTTATCTACAAACGTGGACTGGGCTCACGCAGATAATGGATTTCGATTATTCCTCTACTTCGGGCTATGGTCGAGCTAAGACTAACGTATCATCCAATAATAAATCGGTTTATGCAGCATATATGTGTTGTACATTGCAGTGCGCTTATTTGTCTGCTCTCCGTAGACAGCATAGCTCACGAAGGCACCAAGGGATAGAACTAGTGACGATCAATGTAGTCGGTTTGAGAGATTCACCAAATTCCACTCCTTAGACTAGTCACGCGCAAAACAAATTATTTGAAACCGAACTGAGTGGTGTGCGGAATCACAGGCTAAGTCAAATTGTGTCTGGAAACACGCCCTCATCCAATAATAACTGCTTGGCAGCCGAAAGTGTTCCAGTGCGGATGTTAAATTTTTATTTTGCCTATTTAACTATTGCCCTCGGAATTCCGTGTATTGTTTTAACGTAAAATAATACCAGATTGTGCGCGGATGGAATTCTGCACTCATCTCCGAATGACGTGCGCGAAAACAAACTTCTGGAGAGTATCGGCAACAGCAGATGTTTGTATATCCCTCTTCCCCAACTGAATACACCTCACGGGGTGCTCATTGGCCAGATTGAATGATTTGTAAGAAGTATTTCTCTTGAGCAAAGCGCTGGATGATCCTCTTTGAAGTTGTCCAACCTTCACTTTGCCTGGCACGTCAGTCTCGTCAATGTGTATAAACAAATCGTTGAATCTAAGCTTTGAATCCGTGGAACACCGTGTAAAATGCGGAGCACTATCTCTCTGATCACGCTGCAGCCCAGGAGTTCACAATTTGCCACTAGGAATAGGCGTTGTGTGCATCGCTTTCATCCAGTATCATAACCGTGAATCTGCGCGATGTGATATCCTCTCAGTCAGATAGACCCTAGCCTCAAACAAAACATAGAAAGATTAGAGTCAAGACACATGTAGAACCATGCCTGCTGAGGCAAATAAGGCGAATCGAAACTGTTCAGCTGTATCACCAGTTTTGGTGCCTGGCTCTGATGATACCACCCGAAGGGAGTACTCGGCCGAGATAACGCTAGACTGTCCAAGCATAGACAGGATGCAGCCGAGGTGTAACTCACGAGCATTCCGCTCAATAAATTCCCGCTTTTATCTGAGAGTCAATAAGTTAATTCGACCCCGATCATTCGACCAGTCATGCCTGAAGGAATGAATTTTTAACGGAAGATTGCATCCTAGACAATGAAAAGGCACTCGTGATTTTCTTCTCTCCCTTTCCGAAATTCGAGCAACCAGTTTTGAAAGCTGGCGTCCATCTTTAGGGTCTGTTCATTAATGCATTTGCTTTTTCTGTGCTTCTATCTTGTTCGAAACCCGAAAACGCTGGTCCCTGTGCTGATTGGCCCTTTCCTGATCTGTGTTGCGTTGTGGTCTGCCAACTGATTTAAACTGAATGGCGCAGTTTAGTTTCGTGACGCAAATTGAGGGAGCCATCAGTCTATAAACCCACCGCCCTGTAGTGTTTTCGTTAGAATAAATGGATTGTTGGATTCGAAAAAAATCATTATTTTGCATCAGGTTTTCAAACCAACCTCAAACTTTGCAAACCGAAGATGGAATAGTGACGCGATCCATCCAAAGTAACCAGCGGTTGTTGAAGAGAATTTTTGCTCTACATCTACCCCCAAAACTCACTAGAGGAGTTTTGCAAACTAAAACCAATTTGATGGTGTTACTTCTCAGAAACCGGGTGGTCTGATCCTCTTGGGTTGCGGTTTTTGTGGCTTGGTTTTGTAAATTCTCAATTGTTTGATATATAATTCTGACAGCCTCCTTAGGTGTTTCAATCCTTTAAAATGGGCGTTATTAATGTTTCTGTGGAGGCACCTGCAAAATGTACAAATGTACAAATGCAAATGTACAAAATTTTAACTGAAACCCGTAGCAATTCCTGGGGCCAAGGCGGACGATTCAACCAGTTCGTTCCCTGTGGGGAAGTGGCCATCTTTCGCCGCAAGACATCATGATTTTGTTTGCAATATCTGGTGCAGAAAGAACTAGACAACATTGCTGGTATTTGAATAAAACTGGCGCTCATCAGAAACAAAGCAGCCGGTGGCCAGGACGTTTTGAATTCGTTTAGAATTCTAGATCAGACGATTCTTTTGAATTCCGAGCCTCGGGATACCTAGGATTCTCAAATTTGTGGCAATCCGGGGAATCGGTAATCAACATCAGTGCAGCTAGAAGGGTTTTACTCAAGCGCAGTATAGTTAGGGTGCCCTAAACACTGGATGCTATTGCATTTCTTCGCAACTCGTGTGGATTCAGTTTACGCGGTTCATGTCAGGGTTTTCCAACACATGGGCTATTTTGCAACTTTTTCCGTAAACTGACACAAAATCTAATCTGGATTAAAATCGGAAATGAGTTATCGAATCAGGAGGCGCCTTTTCTGCGAAATCCACCGCACTTCAAATAAAATTTAAAAACAGCCAAGCTCTCACTACGCCAGTAATCCAACACGGCCGAAATGTCTCCTCGTACCAATAGTGGCATGACAACACGGTACACGTTCCATTTGATCGAGGTCTATTTCAGGTTTGCTCGACTTGCTGTTGACTCTACTGATTTATGCCATGAGGAAAACTGACAGACGTTGATTCCTTGTTCATCGCCGTTGCTCTGTGCGCTGTTGGAGATTCTAGTGCCCAGTAATGCCTCGGGAGACAGCGCACTAGAAATGCTAACTGTAGAACAGTTGGGTTTAAGAACGCTGGATGTCGCGTCTTGCGTCATTCGGATAGAACTGTCACCTGATCAGCACTTGTGTAGATTCGACTGCTGACGGATAGTGGTGTGGACGTATGTCTGCGCAATCAATATATGCGTCCGAGCTGGTCACGGTCACCCCACTGACGTAATCATGATCGCTAATCTCGATTGGTTCGTATCATCCCATAGTACAATGGCTTATCTGACCTCTATCAGACAAGTTTCCCGATTTTCGTTAACGGTGTCGAAAATCAGAGTTGAAAATCAAGCATTTATTGAGAGGGCAACGCAAATGACATAAGTGAGTTCTGGTAGCTGAGATTTTTCATACCTGCCCTCGATTACTCTCTAAATCAAAACAAAATTTGGGTGACTTATATCTAGTTCCACAAATAAAGCGCTTCGATTTCCTGTTTAGACCAGTTTAATCGTCCGATTATCTGCATTATTGGTGGAGATGTAGAACAGATTATTCACCTAGATGTCCTGACAACACATCACTTCCAAAGGAACAGCCACGTGAGAATTCATTATGCCGTCATGTCTGGGAAAAACCCCGTTTCTAAAGCAGTAACGTCCAAATGACTACAAGGGCCGCTTTCCATTCGCATTCCCACAAGAATCTCACAACTCTCAGACCCGACTTATCGTGGTGCCTTTTCAATGAACACAGTTCTGTTTGCCACTAGCTAAACTCCTTGGCCTAGGGTTATCATGGATTTCACGCGCTTGGACTGCCGCGGATACACTTGGAACTGCACAAATGAAGTCACCCGATATCTAAATGCCTTGACGAACGTAACGGCACACCACTGATGAGCCGCGCGAGTTTGTATGACCAGCGTAGAGATTCCTCGGTCTGGACTGTGCCAGCATTCTTAAGTCACGTTTAGATGAGGAAGCGGGGCGTCGGNCAATTATTCCGAGGTGCCTACACCTCCAACCAGACACAATGAATATCACGCGGCTCACATCCGGGAAGGCGAGTCGCACCAACAGCATCCAAGCATTTCGTGATCTACTTCATAAACCTTTGCCAAGTCAAGGTTTGGCCACCTCTCTGTTTACTCTACGCTGTGCTGGGCACAGAGAACAGCACTCTCTTCTGCAAACGATGTTTCGGCATACGTAACACATGTCCCAACTGAGGCACCTTCTGGTGCTGGACACATTTTTCAATGGAAGTACCCATTTCACAACCGAAAACCCGCTTTCTAACTGCCATGTTACGGATTCGCCGATATCAACTCACACGAGCTATGGTTCTGAGACAACGATTGTCGAACACCTATGATCTATGCTCGTTATTGTTCTTATCTAAATGAATTTGCCACACAACTATTTTTGTCGTATGCTTCGTTTAGTATGAGCTAAAATATACAGCAGTATGTTACCTTTCCGCCAAGCACACTACTCCTAAGCCCACGAGCAGCCTCACGCGCCCGTGGTCCATTGCGCAGGCGTAGTCATGGAGTTCTAGCTGCTGCGGTTCTGTTCTGTCCCAGGTTATGAGCAACTGATTACCAAGACACTGAGTTTTGCCACAAGAGAGAATAGGATTTGAATGGAGCTGCACTTCCAGACTGTTCAGGCACTCTTGGATTCTTCAACAGCTCGATTCCAAAAATGGACGTAAAAGTCTGAAGCACAAAGCTTCGACAATAAAAATTGCCAAACTTTCATATAAAGCGATCCGTCTTGGTAAAAGACATTCATTTTTGCCACTAAAATATCCCGGGATACGCATGAAGCCTGCGCCAAGCGCTTCCAAGTGCTAAGCGTACAGAACCCACGTGTTATGGAAAATAACACGGTATGCGTGTGCAGAAAGGACCCATAGGGGTTGTAGCCAGACGACATCCAAGCTAATGGGAATCACCCACGGACAGAACCAGGGCATCTTTCTGTACAGCGGCTGAGGTAAACCGGTGGGTAGTCCTGAATTCAGGGGATATACTTGAGACCCACAGATCTGATACAGCAAGCATTTCACAGAAAGCATACTGAAGTGAGTGTGCTCGCGAGACTTCTACTTTCCTCCTTTCACACGTACGAGACGCTTCAGGATAGGCTGTATTTCTGTCTAATCTGTGATTTCGCTGTTCCTCGTGAATGCCGCAGTGCGGCAAGTATCCATTTGCCGCAAGTCTGCTCGCAGGGCTTGCTCGGTGTGGCCCAGAGAACTGCACTGACAAACAGACGGGTCGTATCCAAAATTCTTCGGAAATTATCCAACTATTTTACTACTGCTGGCTGATAAAAACAGTATAAATACACTCGAGCGCTCGATCACTCAGCCTCCAGCTGCCCATCAGTGGTATGTCGAGCACGTACCTGGTTATGGCGAAATCTCAATGCACTAACAGTTAGAATAATGGTGATTTTATTGAAGGAAACTACTCACAAGTTTGCTGAAAACTCTTCGACAGCCGACGACGGGTTTCGCTTCTCCTGGAGCTCACCAGGGAGGCGCAGTCCCCGAGTTTCCACCAACTATTCTGTACTTGCGAGTAGTTCTCTCTATGAAAAGATACTGAGATATCTCGAATATCGCGCAATTTGGAGGATGAGGCAGCCTGTTTGAAGCACATTCACTTCTAGCATTTCATGCACCAGAGACGCTCAGCTGGAACATACAGCCTGTTAGGGGACATGGTTGATGATTTCATCAGAAAATTCAGTTTAGAGGTGAAACGAATTTCTGTTGAACTATTTTTGATTCTGACGCGAATAATCTATCTCTCTCTGGTTACTTGGTTCTATTTCAGTAAACGAAGATCGCAGTAAAGAAACGAATATTCCAAAGAACATCGTTTTTTTGTGTTGCGCCGTTTCCTTCAGTTTGGTGAGCAACAAAATCAGAACGATAAGAGAATTTAGCAAGTATTAGCAGGAAAGCCACACTTAAATTCGATTCAAACCATGTGGTATGGCCGATCAGTGCCCCAAATCGTACTGCATATGCGTACTTTTGAGTATAGGCCAAAGAGAAACGAATAAAATTCGTCAGAAGTGTGAAAGAAGTTTTCAAGGAGCTATCAACAACAAGCTTTTCACCACCAGACCATTCTGACATCATGGCGAATATATTCGGTTCACTAATCGATTTCGAGCTCATCTTTGGTGGGTTAAGTTCACAATAGAATGTTCGGATGGTGGACTGCAGTTCAAGACCAGTGAACTGAAGTGTGTTCGTCGCCCACTCCTCATTTAGTGGGGGGGGGCGCAAAGCAAAAACTAGAAAGTGCGCAGATGCATGACATATTAACTTCGGATGAATCTTCGTCCAGCTCGTTCAAACTAAATCTGGTCCACCATTTCAGTGAGGACCATAGTCTTTCCGGCGGTTGAAAATCAAAGTAAAGTTGTGTACTGAAATGAGTGGGCCACGATTTGATGGACATCACCGGGTTTGCGTTTAACGGGTTTTGCGGAGAAAAAAACTGGCACCAACGAGTGTACTTACAAATTTCTATACGCATATATGGAATGGAGCTACTCGCCAGATTGCTGAAAATGATTCGACGACCCGGCAGGTGTCTTTTGACCCATCAGTGGCATCATCAGGTATACACTCTCCAGGGATTCCTTTGAAGGTGTCCCCTTCCTGACCTCAGTTGGTTAAGAGTTCTCGAAATGTGCCCAGTTGCACACCGAAAACTTGACCGAACAAGCCAGACTCAACTGAATCTTGCTCTTTATGCCGGCTTACCCATGATAGCTCTATCGATTTCAGGAGGGCGGTCTGCGGCATTGATTTTTTTAATTTATTGTTCGACGAAAGGTTATTTTTCGATCACCATGATCTTGTGAAGGCAAGGTTTCCTCATTCGGAATATAACAGGTGATAAATTGTGTGATAGGTGTCCATAGATACACTCGTTTCCAAATCAGTTTTGTTTTCACGAGACACCCATCTATATGTCTTATTCATGAGAGTCTACAACTGAATGTGCTGCACACAGGACCATCATGATTTTAGTTGGAACGCTCTTCGAGATATTGCAGTATATTTTCAAGAAATAAACTACTCACAAGTTTGCTGAAACTGTCCGACATCCCACGACCGGTTTTGACATCCTTGGGTCTCACCAGTTAGAGGCCTTATGAATGCGGTCCGATTTGGGTTCAACTAGAACATAAGTTTGACTGAAACTCGATGTCTTTGCCTACCGTATGAGCCCCAAGAATCGCGAAACTAGTCATGCGCTGTCGGAGAGTTATCAGCAAAGCCGTCAGAAGTTTTCTTTATGTCGGTGTGGATTGTTTAATGTAGACACTCGTGTGCGCTCACTCGTCAAATTCACGCACCTTGATTGTTGACTACTTTAAAACGAAGTAACACACGTCACACTATCGGAGTTTATCCAAAAACATCGCAGAATATATTATCTTTTTGCTAAGCATATTAATCGTGATGCAGAATGTGTTCCAGTAGCCCTCGAGTAGGTTATAAGCAACCAACTTTGCAACTCACTGTGTTTCGCCACACAGAGAGAACAGGATAGGAAGGGAGCTGCACTCCCAGTGTTTGCGAAATCCTGGGTCCTTCAAGAGCCCGAATTCACATAGCCTGTGTTTGAAGGAACTAGTCTGACGCACACATATTTTGCAATGCAAAAAGGGTAAATTTTCATATAAAGCCATCCGCCTTGATAAAATACATTCAATTGTGCGCTCAAAATATCATGAGTTACGCATGGAGCCTGCGTCAAGTGCATTCAGTATGGACTTTTTTGAGTGCTGTGTTGAGAATAAGATCCAGTTCTCTGTTACATCATCAGTCGCAAGTGCTCGCCATAAATCAAGACTAATGAAGCCAAACACTGGGCAGGGTAGCCTGAAAGCAAGCAGCCACATGTGACTGGGTTTAATTTTTTCAACTACTCAGCTACTCAACTACGCCCACAACGAAACAGCAGAATGTGTATAAATCCGTGCCTCACTCAGCTGCAGCGCGCGCCCCCAAGCATGTCGTCGTATGTGATAATGCGACTATCTCAAGTCGGCTTTCCCAATTCACGGTTCAGCAATCAACACTTCGTCTTAGATTCCCGCTACCATGAAGTCCATTAGCGGGTTAGTTGACAGTTTTCCCGTGATCATTTGCGGTCCTCCAGGCGCTGGTGATTTCCGGAACTACGGATTCCGAATTGAGGCAATAGGTACTCTGATGTAGGAGATGGTGGTACCTGGTGTGTAACTCGCACCTAAACTGTCTTTTGCCATTAGCTTCCCCTGTGGTCTTGTTGCTGAACACGATAGGTTTTCCCATCGCCCTATGTTTCCACATCCTGACCTACGCTCATTGCTGGCCTGATACAGATACCGGGCCTTCGGCAAAAGAACCAATCAAATACAGTCATTCACGCACAAGTCCTAATCACTCGCGTTGCTGCATTCTCTGCTTCGAAATTGTGTGCTGAAACGCCAGGAATTGGACTGTTCTCTGATTGTGCAACCTGGTTTCAAGAAAACTTAGGTCTTTCCTTACCCACATTTGTGAAAACCGATGGGCTTTCGGCAACCCGATTGTGCGTTGGGTAACGAAACATGCATCACGTGAATCGTGTCAGATGGCACATGAGACGCACTCCATGAGGAATGCTTCGTTTGATGAAGTATGATGGAAAAGAATGGTACAGATGTTACGCTGTCGAAGTTCGTGTGTTACCACACAGCGAAGAGATCCACTTACGTACAATTTGATATCCACCTCGGGACAGATACCCGCAAAATAAACGATTTATATTGAACAAATTCCGAACGATTTGTGAGCAACTCTGAATGGAGATTCTGTTCTAGAATCCATCGACTGCAGTCCCTGATTCCCCAAACCATTCAGTTGGGTTTTTGATGCCTCTTTATTGGGCATTACGAATCTCATGGTCCAAACCTCATGTTTCTAACTGTTCCATCCCAGGCTGTCCTACGCATCTCTTTTACTGGTTCAATCGGGACGAACAAGAGAACCACAAGGTGTAACCCATTGTTGCTTGATCAACCTATATAATAAGGAATCCCTCGTTATTCTGAGCCCGGGTTTTATCCAAATGACTTCGATACAGAACTGGTCACTTCTGTTCACCTGCATCACGTTCGTAATTCATTCCAAATTCTAAACTGCCATTTTCATAATGACAAAGTCCGGCGTGTTGAACTACTGGTTTATTTCAAACTCTTACAGGCATACCTCTAGTACTTCTACTTCTCGAAGCCAAGTATTCATGTCAATCTCCGCATACATTGGAATCTTGCTCCACGCACTGATTCTCACGCCAGGTATTGGGTGTCACCCATCCATTAATGCCGGTGGACCATTTGGGACTAGCTGGTCAATTCTTGTTCTGCATTGTCTTCAGTGTACCTTCGGATTATCAGAAAGGGCCTGATGATTTCGCGATTGTACTCGATGCCCCGAACGGCGATACCTTCCGCCTCTTGAGTCGGCCGATAGCCGTAAAGCAGTCGAATCTCGCTCCATCCTATCATCCTAAAGAACCATGTGTGAGGTTCGACACGGGCATCAAGCATATCCTATACGAACCACTAGTAATTTGTCCGTTGAGGAATGTGCCTTTCCTCAAAGTCTGTATTTGTTTTTCAGGGTATAACGACGTCTCCCTAACTGTTTCCCCTACTAATTAATTGAGAGGGAACCGCATTAGACAAAAACAAACACACTGTCCCCTTCATCCCCCTAGACCCGGTGATATGAAAAACGGTGATCAATAAACTCAGATTACAGACCCCAATCATACCTATAAAAAGGACAGCAGTTTCGAGATCACAATGCACTAACGGGAGAACGAGCACTGTTCAACTACTTTTGACTCTGTTGTGTACATCTAATATTGTGGTGGCCAAGAATGATTGTGAGTTTTGTCCATTTTTATATGTTTGAGGGACTTTACAACATAACACGTAGTGTTATTTTCACACACGGTAGGCTCACTAAATTTCCCCGTGAATTTTATGTAGCTGGGATATCAAGTCAGATAGACTATCTTACCTCCACACCCCAACCTCAAGGGCCGTTTGTAGAAAGACAACCCTTAATGAATTGCAGTCGATTCAAAGTGCAGTCCGCACTGAGTTGCAGTATCACGTATGCCAACAAAAGCTTCAACATGATCCATTCATTCGAAATTATTTTCTGTCTTTTCCAGTTTACGAGCTGAGCAGCTTGTTTTCGGAGTACGCCCCCTTATGTGAGTCACTGTTATGAAAATCGCTTTTCAGTTGAGGTGTAACTATATATTTTTTCTGTCAAATGATTGTGCCGTTTCGTTGAATGTGATTTGAGTTGTTTCCAGGCCGTCCTCATTCCCAACTATGGGGGTACTGGAGAACTCTACCCACAAGTAGCCATCAGACTTGAATGTGACTCAATCGCCGCCTTGCAGGACGCAGTTACAAACTTGTGCTTATAGCTCAAGTAGAAACTGTTCGCGATTAACCGTAATTCGGCCATGAGCTATTCATGAGCAGCGTGACCATTGAACGATGGGCGCAATAAAGCTCAATTCGAACTGCATTTAACAGTTATCCTACGCGCCACTGGGAATACCACACTTTAATGTGGTGAAACGTGATTTATTTCTGCAACTCTGTGAAGCGTGGACGCCAAGGTGGCTTTATATGTGACACACTACATAAAACGTTTGGCACGAGCGTCGGACAAACACGTCTCACCCAATCATGAAATCGGTAGCCAGCGAGCTTAGAGCCCACGTCTAAAGAACTTTGATGAATTTTATTGTTATGTACGTATTCCTTATTCCTCCGCTTACACAAGTTCTTATCCAAACGTCCTCACGGCACTTGTTTAAAATTCATGTGACTGAATCAGCATATATCTTGTCTATTATCAGGTCTTTATTGTCGGCTTTTGACGAGGATTGGTTTGATAATTTCTCTCCCAGAAGGCAATCCAGAGTGGAATGTAAGCGAGAATTTTAGGCAACCATGTTTTGAAGAATTTTTACAGGAAACACGTACGCAAAGGTCGATTAGTTGTGCTTGTGAGAGAAGAATTTTACTGCAGTTATGTCGCCAAAATTGAAGACTTTCGAATTTGAATGATGTGCCACTTTTAAGCCCACATTTTCATGAATCAATTTTTCATTCGCGCATTCTGTTTTGCCGTCTTTTGTGTGCGAAACTGTTCCGGTCGAATTAATTTTCGACAACAGAGTTTAAGATCCAATGCCTTGCCCAGTGAGGAATAGAGGTGGCAAATTAATTAGATTGCTGAGGAGAAGGAACAAAGTAACTTGGCTTCCCTCTGGAAAAAAATCCTCAGACTGGTACAAAGATAATATGGGGCCGAAATTCACAAGTAACACCAGTGAACAGAGCAACGACAACAAAGTTATCCGGTCCAGGGGAAACTAGCTGCATTCCGCCCGCGGTCTTCATTTTACATGCACGACGACAGTCATGTTTACAGACTCCATTTAGCTATGAACAAATTGTAAATACGCCGGCAGTGGTGGAGGTTTTACTCGAATTACTTGTACGTTCCAGCTGAAGAGTGGTGAGTCTCGTTGCCATCGGAAATGTGGCCACAGCAAACTCGTTTCGTATTAAAAGAACGGGTGGGAGTACGTGTTGCCTCAGTGTGAGCCGCATAAAAATATGGAATAGGTGATCGCTATCGAACGGTTTCGAGTTCGTTAGTAATCAGGTGGTTGCTGGAATGCACCATTGCGCAACTTGTAACATCCCCTCTCCTCAGAGTTACCAACACTTTTGAAATAGAAGTGAAGTGCTTGCCAAGTCTCACCCATTGAGGAAGTGCATCTACAACGTAAGGCCTCGATTGAATATTCCTAGGATCCATTCCAATGATATTTTCACTGTTGCTTTTAGAGACAGTCTAGTGAAAGTGACATCGATTTCTTCATCTCTTTATATTTTAAGCAGCAGCAGGGCCGTCGGAAATCAGAACGGAAGATCCGAAGAAACGAGCAGGCGTCGAAGAACCCTGTAAGTGTTTAGCATGCAGCAAATCATTCTCTTTTGTGTCCGATGCCATGAGGCATCACACAGTAGTGCACGCTAAAACTTCCGAGTTTTATTGCGGTGTGTACGAAATATCGTTCAAGAATAAGCGAAATCTAGGGGAACATATGAAGAGGAATTTCATAAGCGACGCAGACCACCCAGCAAACGGGCGCAATAATCACAGGAAAAGGAGAACCCATGTTCCGAATGCGGAAAATGCTTTGCAAATTGGAGCAATCTGCGTCGCCACCGGCGGTGCGTTCACCGGAATGGAAACCAACTACAGTGCCAGGAATGTGAGGTGCTGTTCTCCCAAAAATCCAACTTGGATCGCCATATGAAAACGAAGCACGAAACGCAAGATCAACACATTTGCGAGCAATGTGCGAAAACGCACCCTTGACGGGATGCGCTTGAGGAACATGTAGAATCTATCCACAACAAAGATGCAAACGCCACGACGGATTAACCAACACCGGATTGATCGAATTTGACCTACAGAAGGATAAATACACACTGAATATGACAATCGGTGGAATATTTTCTTTTTTTTGGTTGCAAAAGAAAGCGTAAACCCAATCATGTTCCTGTTCATGCTTGAGATTTCCGGACAATTCCATTGGCAATTATGTGAGATCATGAAATACGTTTAACTACTCACAATTGATGCTCGTGCTCACAGTCTCGGAAACCTACAACCCGAACTTAATGAGCAATGTATGACCGCGTTCTCATAGCAAATACGTGTTCTTACTCCCAACTTTTGGAATAAGTTTTTAGAAAAACTTGTTTCCGATCTGGTACCTTTTTCAATCCATCATTTAACCAAGCGTCGTCTATGGAGTGGCAAGCTGTGTTGTAAACTCCAACTTCTCCGCGAATACCCATCCTTGGACCTTGTAGTATCCTTGATGAGATTACGGTTATCAACGTGAGCGTCAACATCAGATGCGTCTTTGCAGTTCACTAACTCTAAATAGAACACCGAAATGACGAATATACCGCAGAACTACAAGAGTTTTACGCCAGCATTTGATCAATTCAATTAGAAATCAGGATATCACTGATGCACTATTTAACACAGTCGTTTAGACGCAATGTTAATGGAATGTTGACGTGCAGTATCTCAGTGCATTCATCGAGAAACCTTATCGATTTGTGACGTTCTCATCTTCACAGCTTGCAGATACTTCACCGTAACGGGGCAACCTCCATCACGATTTTCCACATTCAAGATAACCTGTTGGGCGTCTTCATTAGGCTTCACCATCACGTTGAATTTAGGTGCTTGAAAAGTTAATTTTTCAACTAATCTCTTTTTCTATTGGGTGCCGAAAACGGCCAGCGACCGTCAGGGTATAGCACTGTGCTGTATGTGACTTTACACTTAGTACTTACCTTATATTTCGTACTATGTTTTAAGCTTTCCCTCCCGTCTTTGTGGCCAGAAACAAAAATTAGACAGTCCTTGTCCACGCGCAGGTGATCAGGTCCACATGTGTCGACTTGAATTGTGCATACGCATTGCATGCGTCCCAAATTTGCTGATCCGGATGTACGGATAGACACGTGTGACAATGTCATTTCGCAGGAGGCCCAGAAATTTGTACGCCGCGTTGTAATTTCAAATCAAACCACGATACGGTTGACATTTTTCTTCCAGTTGGTTAAAAAACGGTGGAGAAGAGAGAAACGTCATAACAGCGCACCGAGGGATTTCATGTTTGGCAGCGGATCAACGCTAAACAAACAGGGCAGTCATCATGTGTTAATATTCATTAAAAAAATAGTACAAAGTTCAAAAGGACCCGAGCCTTCTTACACTCAAGTCCGCAGTACATCATCTAATTTTCAAAGGTCTGTTAGATGTTCCAAGTTGAATTGATAGATCCACCATAAACTGGGCTAAAAGACTCCTTCCCCTGAAGCAGCAGTTTCCTCCTTGCCTACTTGGTCCACTGGAAGCACGCACCGATCACGCTACCCAAGATTTGACAGCTACCTTGTACTACCGTTCACATCATCAGTATGTTGATTGACTGCAGCGACAAAGTTAAAATGAGCCAGCGCTACATCAACTTCCCAAATGGATGTGTTTGCCTTATAGTCCATCGTTTTCTTGTCTTAGTGAATGCCTATCTCCGAGAACGGCCTCCAATGATTGGCTCTCCGAATTTGAAGAAAATCGTTCAGCAAATCCGAATTTTCCGGGTTTCAATGGATGGTCAGACGGTTGGCAACACTAATCTCTGCTTTAGCGTGCTAACTTTCTCCTCCTGTGTTGTGAGGTTTCTATGCGGGAGCGTCAAGTCCACCATCCTTGTCCACAGCACACACAAACTGGGTATGACCCACTCGCCAGATCTTGCTTGCATTTTGAACGCACTATGTATCCCTGATTTGTGATCACCTCATCACATTCTATTAAGACAGGCATTTTTTAGTGATTGTTGCCTTCTGATAATCAACTTAATTACGTCACAACTAGAGTACTAAAAAGGTCAATTGAAGAATTCCACACGACACTTGGGTAAATACCGCTGAATCTACCTAAAACAACCAGCATGTTTGAATCACTAGTTTTCGGGCACCCCTCTTTGTTTCATTTAATCACCTGTGTGGTCGTAGCTCATGTAGTCGCCGGGCTCACTGCTGGGGAATGAATGTGGCATTTGTGTTGCTTCCGTGATTTGTGGAGTTCTCGTAACCATTCGACACCGTTAATGTTGCAATGCTATTTGTCTAGACCAATGTAGGGCCATATCCACTTTTTCAGCGAAAGCCTTCCTCCCCGTTAGAACACAAAGAGTTTGACCAGAACAATCGGGAATGATTCGCTGCAGAAGACAGCAAGGATGATTTTGTGACCATCACCGGACCGCATTCCACAGTCACATGCAAATACAGCCAGGAATGAAGCCGACGGATGAGTTTCACTTTCACTTGGCCTTTATCAATTCCAGGCATTTCTAGCTGAGGTCGTGGTCGAAAAAGCAGTTGATGCCTGATCTTCCATTTGGCAGTGACCACGTTCCGCAGCCACACACAAATACAGCCAGGAATGGGGCCGACGGGTGGGTTTCACTTTCACTTGACCTCCACTAATTCGACGTGCGTCAACCTAACACGACCAGCTCTTGTTGCGTGTTTTATAAGTATTCTCATGGTGTAATGAACATCTGTTATCTGAGTTCATCGACCAACTTCATCGATATCACGGTGTCTCGATGAATGAAATCAAAACCGACTCATCAGCTTCTTGAGGCCACTGTCTGCGTGGATTTCTATTCGAGATTGACAACAAATCAACAAAAGCGCTGGACAGAACGAATCAGGCTCCGGAAACCGAATGATTCTGTTATCAGAAGGCTAATATCCAGCATTCTGTGCGGGCTGTGTATGATCTCTTCTTGAGGTGAAATCTCGTTAGAACCACATAGTGAGGGATGGTAACAAAAATCAGCGGTTGTATGTTTGTAGACATAGTCAATACATGTGACAGTCAGGTAGCAAACACTCTGGGAATTTCTGACATTCTGATGCACCAGTAGAACGATGAAGGACGCAAGTGCTTCTGAATTCGCTCACGGAATATGATGGGTGCCACTGATGGGCTCTAGCCGGAGTGAGAGTTCCAGTCAGGTGTGAAGTGATTGGAATACTCGCCTTAGAAAAAAGGGAATACCAGTCTACTAGACATATTTTACCATACAATACACAGCAGAGTTGATCTTGTCAAGATTAAAAATGAACGTTTAGGAGTCAAAATGATCGGCGAACTCGAGTACAGGCAGATACGGCCGGTCGATAATGACTACTTTTCCTGCATAGTTATTTGGGCGATAATCAAGCTCACACTGGTGTAGCATGGATGATCAAGTCAATTTAACAAACAATTATTAATACAGTACATTACAGTGAGTTTGGTTTTTCAAGATTCTACAAAACAACGGCATCCACTCACCGTTGGGTACAGTGACCATCTTGTAGCGATTTTAACCGTGTGACTGCCGACCCAACACCATATGAGAATGATAAACGTTCATCCATTTTGTCTCTATATGTCCCATCAACCCGAAATCAAGTTATCAACTAAAGGGTGCGAGGAAAGTAGTCCCGTAAACCCGTTTGGGACTAGTGAGTAAATTCCTAGAAACATTTGAAATTCAACCGTAAACAATAGACCTAGATCGAACGCTAACTCTATTTGTCAAAACGCAGCATCTTGAATGCAGAATGCAGCTACTTAAGAGATCAAAACGTACGTGTGAAAGCGCGTACGCCTGTAACAGCCTTTCAGCGCACAGCTGCCATGCCACCCAAGGGGCTGGACTACTGCCGGTTTACCCAAGCCTAGATAGGAGGAAGTCGAGAAGCGGAGTTCGGGTTCGAACCACGGGCTTTCAAGTCCGTAAATTAGAACACTAACAACAGAACCATCTCGAACGGCCGCGAGCTACCGGTTCCTCTCAATCCAGTCACGAACAACACGAAGAATGCTGATAATCGGACATTTTTGGAGCTCATCAGGTAGGCGCAGTCCCCGAGTTTCTGTCAACCTTATGCTCCCAACTTTATGAGACCAAATTGGACTTATTATGTGTAGTGCACACCTATCAACTAGTGGGTTTGAAGAGCCGTTAGGAATGAAATTCTTGCTTCCACAGCCCACCCAATCGCACATGGTGCGCGTCTGCCTGACATGGCAGATCACAGCAACACTTCCTCGTCAATTGCTATAGTAGATATGGTCCGCAAGCCGTCACCACACTCCGATGGTCCAAATGGTTGCTGGCATCCAGTGGCTTGTCAGTGGCCATCAGCTGTTTGCTGGTTCGAATTCACTGAGCTGTTTCACTGGCTGAACGTTCCCTCCCGATTGGTCTCCGGGTCTCACCAAGAATGTAAGAATATTTTCACAGTTCCAAAACATGAATGAATTGTGGTTGCCAACACTTGTGCTAACAAAACATCTCGAGGGATAATGATCCATGGATGCCAATACCTCTAGATCATTCAGCTTGACACGCACTCGCCACATACTAAAAACGCTTTCCTATAAACGGAAGCAAATAATGATGGCGGCGTAATGGATCTGCTAACTTTGTATGATTTATGGTAAAAGTTTACGCTCAAAATGATTTCGAGCCATCACAGATTTTACGGTACACATCATCGCCAAATGTAAACTGATAAAGCTTTCAAAAGGGAATTTCGTACATCCTTTGTCTGGGTTGACCCGCCGTCGTTGCCCGTTTCGTATATTTGGTCCTGATTGTTTTGTGCTATGAGGACACGCCGCCTGAATTTATTGATCAAGTTGGTCAAAATCAAATTGTTTGGTAGAACAAACCCAAAACCGCTAATTATCACAATGTTGTTAACAGAATACTACCTGTTTGTTTTTGTTTCGCTAGACGATGAATGAGATTCTGGAATTCGAATACTTCTCTGTCACTTGATGATCACTTTTTGGTGTCGGCAAGAACCTGGTAATGCTTCCTATAAAAACATGGATACGTAAATAGCAACCGTACAAGCAAACCATTGTACTTGATTTGATATTTTAACCATACCCTTCTTCATATCTGGGATCAATAAGAACTAGTCTGGTGTAAGCAACGAGTTCCTCTCGTGAATAGAAAGTTGGCAGCCGAGTATCCTTCAGTTCATTGTGTATGACATCTGATTGGAA
>NW_008752238.1:131699-135715 GCF_000715545.1 Opisthorchis viverrini | reverse complement strand
GTTAAATTCAGTGCATTTTAAACGAACTGTGTATACTTGCGAGCGATTAATTTCGCTCCTGTTTGCAAATCTTGATCGACCAGTTTCGGGGTTTAAAATTTATCGCGTGAAGACTAACAACCTTTTCCGAAGTAACGATATCCTTTTCAGCAGCTATTTCGAGAGCTACTGAGCGCAAAACGGTTCCGTTTAAGAAGGGGTAAATTCCAGATAACAGCGCTCAGTTGGTCATTAATATGGTCGCCGACTTAGGGATCAACGTGCGGGCCCCTCTTGGAGATATCATCGGTGTCCAAGGCGCGCACAGAAAATGGAAACGTATATCAAGGGCATTTTGTTTCATAGATCTGCGTTTCATCTTCCCGTCAGGCATTGAGGAAATAGTGGCCATTCCCGCCAGTATGAAGAAAAATGGATGAGCTTTGATTATGATGTCATATGTCCTGAGCCATTTTATTAATTTGTTTGTTTTTATTAATGAGCAAACTCGTTTGTGTTTCGTTGGGCAACAGAATGCATTTCCTTCCAAGTTCCCGATCTTCGTTCCGAAATATAATGCTTGAAATTGAAAATGTCTTCTGCATTCAGGACTTGGATCTCCCTGTTTCTCCAAACCTTGAGACAGTTGACTTGATGTTTTGGCAGGCACATTGCCTCCACCGGAATGAATTATATTCATGTGTTGCCCGAACCCATGTTCACTCCTGATCGATTTCCGAAATGACCCAGTTGTACATCAGCATATCTAGAGCGCAGTTTGTGATGTCGCTTGGTCGCCTACAGGTGAAGGAATCATGTGCTGCATATTCACCAGTTGTGAGGTCCTCACTGATGTGTTTTCCTGGTCTGGTCGCTCACGTGATCTGCGCTGGACCAGTCGCCGCCTTCCTGTATGTTGATTGGCTTCTGTGTAAATCTCCTGTTTAGAATGCAGGCTTCCTGCGTCCAAACACGCATAATTGGTCTACTGATCCTTTGTGGTCCTTGTTTAATGATTGATTTCAATAACGGTCGAGATTTCTCCGTGAAAGCGCCTCGGCATATTGTCGGACAATAGTAATATTTCACTTGGGCAGAGTGCGATCTAAAACGAGTGCTCAAAGTGATGTATCTTAAATTCACGCACACACGGACTGTTACACATGATGCAGGCTTCTACCCATAATGCACGCTTCAGCTTGTTTTTGCTGATCAGCCTAGTCCATTCACCGCAAAGGCACAAGCGAAATAAACGCACAGCAATGCACCTGGAATTCACAGAGAAGTGCAATAAGCTTGTCACTGTGAGGACTCATAAAAGGTGCCTCGATGTTAAGCTGAGGTTGCGTTGAACCCCGTTACAAAATCGGGCGACTGTTTCGGGGTTCTTTTGCATTGTTTCGTTTGGGCCAACTTGTGACCCTGAGGGGGTAGTTCGTTTATTCTTCCAAACGAAGATTGTGTGACTGAGACTATATTTTCGATATCCATGAAACAAGCGAGCCTTCAAATGATTTCATGGGTGTTCACTTCTTAATAACGAAGATTAATTAATTATGCTTTATGTATCCTCGTCATTGCACATCAGATACGAAGAAGATCTACGGGTAAGTCACAATCTATACTGTGAGCTATCAGACCAAGCGTCGGATCTACCCTGTGGAGAGCTGGGGCGAGGTGATCTGGCGTCAGACAGAAACACGATGCTACTCAGTGGAATCCAAGATGAACTGTGCACTCATAAATCTGAATTGCGTAGTCGGCAATGAAATTCATCGGTCACGGCTATTACCCAATTCAAACTTCAACAGTCACCGTTTGGTCGAAGCTTCCTGCATCTCGTTGTGCACTAATACCATGGATCCCAACAGGGTTTAGTTGGCAGCACGTTCAGCATTCCCCTGATCATTCGCGGTCCACCAGGTGTTAGTGATTATTGGATTGATGTAATGGGTACCGTAATATCGGAGCGGGTGATAGGTGGTGTGTAACTCACAACCAAACAGCCTTTTTAGCATTAGCAGTCAACGTGGTCTATTTGCTGAGTTCGAAAAGACTTCTCACCGCCCCTTTTTTCGCATATTCTAAATTGCGGTCGTTACTGGCCTGGCACCGATATCCGGTCTTCGACAAACGAACCAATCAAATGCAACCTTCCACGAACAAGTCCACAACACTCGTGTTGCCACATTCTGTGCTTCAAGATGGTTTGATGAAACGCCAGGAGTTGGACTGCCCCCTAATTAAACAGCCTTGTTTGATGAAAGCTTAGGAACCTCTTAAAACCTTGGATAGTTTTCACATAAATGTAGACGTACATCCTGCAATTCTCCCCTAATTTGCCAACATTTCTGCAGCCTGATAGGCTTTCATTAGCCCAATAGTGTACTAAGTAAACAAATATGCATCACGTGAATCGTTTTAGATGGCCCATGTTACGCACTCTGTGAGGAATACTTCGTTTGATAAAGTATGTTAGGAAAGAATGGTGCAGCTATCATGCTGCTGAAGTTCGTGTGTTACCACAGAGCAAAGAACTCCACTCACGAACAATTTGATATCCTCGTTGGTAACATATCACACGGATACCTGTAGATGCCGAAAAAGCCACCTTGGTGTTGCATCCCAGGATGTCCTGCCTCCACTGTTATTCATTCAGTCGAGACGAACCAGCGGACCCGAATCTATGATGTATATGTGCTTGCTCAACTCACATGATAAGGAATTCTGCGTTACTCTTAGTGCGGTTTTTGCTCAAGTGTCTGTCGTGGAGAATTGCTCACATTCGTCCACCTGCATCACGTAAGTAACTCAATCCAAATGTCAAATTGTCTTTTATCATAACGAAAAAGCCCAGGTTGTCGAACTGCTGGTGTATTTCAAACTCTTCCGGGCGTCTGAGTCTAGGCCTTCTCTTGATCTAAGCCGAGTAGTCATGCCAGTTCCCACATAAATTGCATCATTGCTCAACGCACTTGTTCTAATTCCAGGTACTGGGTGTCATCCATGCATTAATGTGGGTGGATAATTTGAAATATGCTGGTCAATTCGGGTTCCGCATTTTCTCAGTGTAGTCTCGGATTTTTAGAGATCATCAGAAAGTGCATGGTGCTCATGTGGATTTGCAATCGATGAACCAAAAGACAATTAGGCAGTCGATTCTCGCTCCATCCTATCGTCCTAATGAGCTTTATCTGAGGAGCGATACGGGCCCCGAAAAACATCGTTTTAAAACCCTTCAGCGTAAGTTCTCTTCAGTGTCCACGGCATAATTACATCTCCCCAATTATTTCACTTACAGTTGATTGATTGGGGGCCCTCATTATGCAACAAACAACACACAGTGTTCTTACTTCCGCCCACGGATCTCATGATGTGAGAAACCGTGATCGAAAACTCACATCACATGCCCCAATACGACATGACCATCGCAAACATAGCTATAAAAATGTTAGCAGTGGTTGGTCTCGCTGGACCGACGGAAAAATGCGCATTGTCGAACTACCGTTGAATCTGTTGTATACAACAAATAATTTGGTGGCCAAGAATGATTGGAAATTCTGCTCTTTTTATTTTGTTTGAGGGTCTTTACGACATAACAAGTAGTGTTATTCACGCAGCACGCCAGCGGCTCACTGTATTCCTTCATAAATTTTATGTAATTCGGACGTCAATGCTGACAGTCTATTTCACCTCGACTCTCAAATTCACGAACTTGTAGAGAAACAAATCTAAATGAACGGTAATCGATTCAAGTGCAGTTCGCACTGAGTTGCAGTATCACACATTCGACCAAAAGCTTCAATATTGTCCATAATTTCCAGTTTACGAGCTGAGCAGCCTGATTTCGGATTACGTTTCCTTGGGTGATATTCGAGGATATATTAATCATTGTTGGATATATTTTTCTACAAAATGATTTTGCCGTATTCGTCTCCGCCTCAGAACCCACGGGATTTTGCAATTCAACAATGTGCTCGAAAGGTTCCCGGAGATAATTAGTTTAAGCCTGATCCCTAAATGAGATTCTGGGTTTC
>NW_008752238.1:69390-131544 GCF_000715545.1 Opisthorchis viverrini | reverse complement strand
AACTCCACTCACGAACAATTTGATATCCTCGTTGGTAACATATCACACGGATACCTGTAGATGCCGAAAAAGCCACCTTGGTGTTGC
The DNA here is from genome assembly GCF_000715545.1 of Opisthorchis viverrini. NCBI lineage: Eukaryota > Metazoa > Platyhelminthes > Trematoda > Opisthorchiida > Opisthorchiidae > Opisthorchis > Opisthorchis viverrini. Next base: position 131,457 of record NW_008752238.1, on the reverse strand, counting down.
ATCCCAGGATGTCCTGCCTCCACTGTTATTCATTCAGTCGAGACGAACCAGCGGACCCGAATCTATGATGTATATGTGCTTGCTCAACTCACATGATAAGGAATTCTGCGTTACTCTTAGTGCGGTTTTTGCTCAAGTGTCTGTCGTGGAGAATTGCTCACATTCGTCCACCTGCATCACGTAAGTAACTCAATCCAAATGTCAAATTGTCTTTTATCATAACGAAAAAGCCCAGGTTGTCGAACTGCTGGTGTATTTCAAACTCTTCCGGGCGTCTGAGTCTAGGCCTTCTCTTGATCTAAGCCGAGTAGTCATGCCAGTTCCCACATAAATTGCATCATTGCTCAACGCACTTGTTCTCATTCCAGGTACTGGGTGTCATCCATGCATTAATGTGGGTGGATAATTTGAAATATGCTGGTCAATTCTGGTTCCGCATTTTCTCAGTGTAGTCTCGGATTTTTAGAGATCATCAGAAAGTGCATGGTGCTCATGTGGATTTGCAATCGATGAACCAAAAGACAATTAGGCAGTCGATTCTCGCTCCATCCTATCGTCCTAATGAGCTTTATCTGAGGAGCGATACGGGCCCCGAAAAACATCGTTTTAAAACCTTTCAGCGTAAGTTCTCTTCAGTGTCCACGGCTTAATTACATCTCCCCAATTATTTCACTTACAGTTGATTGATTGGGGGCCCTCATTATGCAACAAACAACACACAGTGTTCTTACTTCCGCCCACGGATCTCATGATGTGAGAAACCGTGATCGAAAACTCACATCACACGCCCCAATACGACATGACCATCGCAAACATAGCTATAAAAATGGTAGCAGTGGTTGGTCTCGATGGACCGACGGAAAAATGCGCATTGTCGAACTACCGTTGAATCTGTTGTATACAACAAATAATTTGGTGGCCAAGAATGATTGGAAATTCTGCTCTTTTTATTTTGTTTGAGGGTCTTTACGACATAACAAGTAGTGTTATTCACGCAGCACGCCAGCGGCTCACTGTATTCCTTCATAAATTTTATGTAATTCGGACGTCAATGCTGACAGTCTATTTCACCTCGACTCTCAAATTCACGAACTTGTAGAGAAACAAATCTAAATGAACGGTAATCGATTCAAGTGCAGTTCGCACTGAGTTGCAGTATCACACATTCGACCAAAAGCTTCAATATTGTCCATAATTTCCAGTTTACGAGCTGAGCAGCCTGATTTCGGATTACGTTTCCTTGGGTGATATTCGAGGATATATTAATCATTGTTGGATATATTTTTCTACCAAATGATTTTGCCGTATACGTCTCCGCCTCAGAACCCACGGGATTTTGCAATTCAACAATGTGCTCGAAAGGGTCCCGGAGATAATTAGATTAAGTCTGATCCCTAAATCAGATTCTGGGTTTCGTTGAATGAGTTTTGACTTGTCGCTAGTCGGTTTACATTCGCAACTGTACGAATACCAGGCAGCCCTACCTACAAGTAGTCATCCTTCCTGAAACTGACTTGGATGCCTGACTTCGAGGGCTCAGCTCCACACTGTTGTTGTGTTGCGTTGCTCACTTTGCCTAATTACCTCACAGGTGCCTGATGAGACGTCGTAAAACGTCAGCGTGAGGATGGTTTTAAATTTTGTTACAGAATCACGTTTTGATGTTCATACCGTGTGTTGGCGTGTTTTGTGTGCCACGCTGTCACGGTCGAAATATTTTTCGATAACAGCGTTTGAGATTCAACGTCTTGCACGTGCATTGACTTGCATAATTCCAGGGGGGAATAGAGGCCACCAAATTGATAAGTTGGCTGAAGCGAAAGAACAATGAAACATGGCTTCCCTCCAAAATAATCCTCATTCTGGTGCAAAGATAACGTGGTACCGAAATTCACAAGTCACTTCAGTGAACAGAGGAGCTGCAACAAACTTATTCAGTCCGGTAACTTGCTGAACTCTCGCCTTTGCCATACAAAGTTCTTAAGTTTACACACATAACGAAAGTCGTGCTGACAGACTGCAATATGCTACGAACAAAGTGTAAATACCCCGCCACGGGTTTTTTCTCGAATTACTTATTCTTTCCAGCTGGAAACCGGGGAACCTTGTTGCCGGCGGAAATGTAGCCAAGGCAAACTAATTTCGTATGTAAAGAACGAGTGGAAATGCGTGGTGTCTCAACGTGAGCCGCATAGACCATGGAATGGTTAATCGCCATCGAACGGTTTGGCGCTCAGTAGTAATCAGAGGTTGCTAGAATGCATCTCTCCGCAAATTGTGATATTGCGCTCTTCAAAGTTACCAACAGGGTTGAAATAGATGTCAACAAAGATAAAGTGCACTTACAACACAGTGGTTCGATTAAACGTTCCTATCTCTCTTTCCAAAGCTGTTTGCACTATTGCATTCATTATAACTCATTGAAACTGACATCGATTTCTTCACCTGTTTCAATTTTTAGCAGCATTCGAAAACGAAGTGTGGTCAAAAGATGAAACGGAAGATGGGCACAAACGAGAGAACCAGAAAGAAACTTACAAGCAGAGAAGATCAGGAAGAACCTTACAAGTGTTTAGTATACAGCGAAACCTTCCCCTCGTTGTCAGAGTTTACGAGGAACCAAACAACAACGCACGCTGAAACTTTCGACTTCCATTGCGATGTGTGCGGAACATCATTCAAGTGCAGGCGGTATCTAAAGGAACATATGAGGAGGTACAAAATTTCCGGATTTCACAGCCGTGGCAAAACATCTGGCAAACGTGTGCAAGAATCACAGGAAAAGGGAAACCCATGTTCCGAGTGCGATAAGTATTTGCAGCTTGGAGCAATCTGCGTCGCCACCAGCGGCACGTTCACCGGGATGAAAAGCAACTAGAGTGCCAGGATTGTAAGAAGGTATTCTGTGGAAAATGGAATTTGGATCGCCATATGAGAACAAAGCACGAAACGCAAGTCCCATACATTTGTGAGAAATGTGGGAAAATGTGCTCTCGACATGATTTATTTGAGACACATATGAAATCCATCCACAACAACGATTCAGATGTTACGAATGACTAAACAACACCGAATTGATAAAATGTGAACTACAGAAGAATAGATAAACACTACGTATCACAATGTGTAAAACTTGTTTTATCCTGACTGGAAGGGTTTCATTTTACTTTCGGTCGCAAAAGGAACCTAAACCAACTCATGTTTTTATTCTCGCTTGAGGTTCTCGAACAATCACATTGGGAAGGGTCCAAGATTACAATCGATATGCACGTCTAAATTCTCGGCAACCTACAAACCGGCATTGATGAACGTTGTGTAACCGCGTAGCACATGTATTGTCACAGTCCCAGCTTTTGAAAAAAAGATTAAAAAACGCGTCTTTTAGTTGGCAAAACGCACTAGGCTATCAATCGGCTATCCAGAATGATTTTCGCGGTAATACGATACTAAGGAGACCGTGGTTCACAAGACTAACTGTTTTAATTGATCTCTCTTTTATGATTTCTTGAAACGACAAGATTATTGCACTTTGCCATTCACTCAAAGTTCATTGCTGGACCTTTATTTTACTTGTGCCCTTACGTTGAATGGACAGGCTCCTAAAAAGTAAGCAATCTGACACAGAAGTATTCAGATTCTAGAACCTCATTCATTGTCCAGCGAAACAAAAACAAATAGGCAGTGCTTTCCTAACGTCATCGTAATAATTGGCGGTTTCGACTTTATTCTACCAGACAAGTTGATCTGTATCAACTTGATACGTGAATTCAGGCGACATGTCTTCATACCACAAGACCATATATGGAACGGGAAACGACGGCGGATCAACCAAGACACGACGAAATCCTTTTTTGATGGGCATTATCAACCTGAATTTGATGCTGAGGTGTACAAGGTGAACAGATCAACCAGGCAGCCATTAATAATGGCTTCAGCTTATAGGGAATCCCGTTTAATTATATAGTTAGTGCGCATTCATTCGTGTCAAACAGTGTGCCGACGGGGTATAGATTTTGGCGATGTCATCTACTAGCGTCCGGAGAGGGTGGTCAACGTTCATCTTCAAAATCGAAACATGTGTCTGTTGTACAATAAAACCATATTACACCAGCGCAGTAATGAATCCCTGGTCCTTATTCCCGAGGCGTCTCTCACATCGCTGGTTAGCCTTAATACTGCGGGCAAATTAATTGAAATCTGGTTCCCACTTTGAATCGTTGAGACGAAGCAAAATGGCTCGGTATATGTTTGGCTGACTTCATCGGGACATGGTTATATTCAAGATGACTTCCTCTGTCAACCTGCGGCTCGCACTTGAAAACGTCCAACGCTCATTCACAAAAAAGCTGTTCCCTCGGTCAAACCCTCTTTCTTACCGCTCTCACTGCCAAACCCTTGGCCTCGAGCAACTGTGGCTCAGACGGTTTAAGATAAATCTAACTCTCCCACACCGCCTGCTGCACAGAAAAACCTTTATAGCAGAGGCTAGACCCAACGTCCTCGCTACCGATTCCGTAACTCCTCCGTATCCCCCCAGCTCGTACAAACATACGTCACTCCTTCTTTTTAGTTTACTACGCTCGCATCTGGAACAGCCTTCCTGAGCAGCTTCGAAACATCGCGCATCATCACACTTTTTCTCAGTTCGTAGACAAATTCCCCTCCTTGTGAAACTGCTGCCGTCCCACTTAAAATCCAACTACCTCCCGAACCCCTATATGAAATAGATCCAGTACACATTTGAGTATAGCGACGATAATGTTAGTAGGCAAGTAGAAGATCCAGTCATCCTACATTCCCCACCTCTAGACACTGCAGGACTTAAATGTTTACTTGATCAGAGTATGTTGTGTTACCGGCCTAGTTGTTTTTCTTTCTCAACCAACCTATACATCGTTCTAGTCAGATCCCTACCCCGGATTACCCTACCAGCTCTGTCTAGTGAGTGGTGCTGTCGGTTAAACTCTAACTGACAAAAACGAAACAAAAGCCAGCTTTTTCTCACTACTATAGCACCTTATACACCGATGTATTTACATCCAATCCACGTGATGATTTGCTCCACAGTTCACTAAACGCACACAACTGCGCGGTACGCTTCTGCTAGACGTGGTAGCTCACACCAACGTTCAGGCGCTGTTTAGCCATAGTGCACTCGCACTGAGTATCAATTTGTCGTCCCCACTGTCACATTGGCAACTGTCATTTCACTGCCTACTCCGCGACTTGCCTCTGCCAGCGACTGTTTGCTGTCTGCTTGTCCAAATTGATTGAGCTGTTTTTACTGGCCTTGCTTTCCCCCGACCGAAAAAAAACTGGTAACTGGAGTAGTCTATTAATGCACAAAACCGCACTTTGACTGCTTGGATGGTTTTCCACCTTGCAGATCTGGTAGCATGCACGAGGGATGAAAACCTCGTGTGGTGGATGGGTACGCCCTGCAGAGAGGGTCGCTCTGTTACGTTGCACCATGGTGCGTTCGTATACCCACCACCCCTCCAGTAGCACGGGTGCATCGCCCATCGCCGGTGGTTCTGAGCCTGGCCTTTAAATTCGGGAAATAAAAAAAAGGGCACTGCTGTTTTCTGATTGTTACTGCTGGTGTTGGCCTCGCCTCGGTTGAGCTATTTGGCAATGCCATAAACAATAACAAAAACTGGCCTTTTCGCCTGTCCAAAAGTATTCAATAAAAAATCAATATACCTGGGATAGCCGGAAGAAACTCTGCGATGCCCATGGCCTACGTCGACGTGCGTTGCTGTAGCTGCCTTCGTCAATATCGAGGCTACACCGCGCCAAAACCTACCTCGTCAACCAAACAAAAATGACAAACCAAATTTGCTGCTCCCAGGAGTGGACACATACAACACATATAAACATACATTTAGACTCCCGACTCTCCACTATCAACATCCGAGGATAGCATCGAAAAATCTTCGTCACGCACCACTCACTGATTAAGGCTGATAGTAGTGCTTCGGGGACTGGGGACCTTCTCCCTCGCATCCACCTTCCTTCCTAGATTGTCCTAGTATTGTCCTTCTTACTAACAACCCCCAGGAATTTACACCCCCCAGTCGTTACGAGTTTGGTTTACCCTCACCACACCGCCTCTTAGCCCACATGCAGTAAACTGTCCTGTCTCAGGTAGTATAGTTATATTGACAATCTTAGCTTCACTCTGATGACTACACTACTGAGTACAGATTCATCCTTATCCTGTCTTGTTTAATCACCTGATGTCCTTCCATAACTGTGGTAGACGATCATTTTTTTCCCTATTAAAGGACTATATCCTGTCTGATAACCCCTATAACTCTCCAGACCCTATTGATCTCATCTCATTTCATTTTCTCCCCAAGCTTCGACCCGTGGTAATGCGCGCTATGGACTATCTGTTTGGCTGTTGTCAACTCCACCCGATTCGTGCATCACGAAGGAAGGGATCCCCGATCTGAAAATAAAAGGGAAAACAACAACAAGACTGCACATCTCAGCCTAACAACCTAATTCACGACGTCCACCACGGGGCTGTCCAGAAACCGAAGTACTTCAGTGCAGTGATGGTACGGCGCTGGAATACCCGGTTTGATAGCATACCCGCAATTGTTCCCCTCTTAAGTTTGTCCAGGCCCTCTCGCTCACTGGTTCCCATACCGACAACCACAATCAACCTTCATTGTTCCCGGCCACCACCGGAAGGCGTTCATTTCAATCTGCCGAACCTTCTGCCAGATGCAAAGATCTCGACGGCTTTTATTCGTACTCCTCACCGAATGAGTCAATTATTGCTCAGCTTGCGTGAACTCGTTTCCCAAGAAACTTTTACACTCGACCCTGCTTCATCTGCAACACTAGTGAGTCGCTTCACTGCACACTGTACTTCTGCGTTTCCTGCTACCGTTTGTCCGTAATACATTTTTACCCCACTACACCACCCCCACATACCTTTCCGTGGCCATCCGCCATAGCCCAAGGCCATGAAGCCCTAGTGACGGTTCCGGACTTTAGTTCAAACCGGCCTGCCATGTCGTGGCAGCTCTGCTGCATCTCCATATCCATTATTCCGGCCCTACACTTCCTGTAGTTTGAAGTTTTTTTTTTTTTTTCTCATGTTCCAGTCTGGAAGCTCTTTGTTATGCCCTCACTTGTATTGTTTTCTTTGCCCGCCACTTTCAAACCTCAACGTTCAGATCTCGTGCCATCTGATATGTTCTCCATAGGACATAAAGAGACCTTGCAATTTTGGATTCCTACCCATGCCACCTCAGGTGTGATAAACTCTACTCCAATGAGGTTTACTGTTTACGTCACTTTCCCTTTTCCCATTAAATACAAACCCCACCAATCATGCCTTCATTCTGACTGTAATGCTATGATCATGCCCGACGGTATGCTGCCCACTAGTTGGGAATCAATATTTTTATTAATATTACTTTCGATCCAATGTCCAATTCGCGCTCAGCCTCCATCGCCTTGAAGTATACTGAAATGCAGCTATATCTCGCAAAGTTTTGATGGTCATTTCGGTTGTACGAAATAGCTTGGAACTCATCGTCGAAACTTTTTAACTTACCCTATACCTGAAGCCGGAATGTACTGCCCAGGAACTCACATTAAAAATCCGCGAAAATGGAAACGTAGCAAACACGTAGTTCGGAACATTGTTTTATACACGCTGCTGGATATAAGCAGTAGCTACATTAACTTCCACTAGTCTGCTCTTTGCATGTCCACGCGAATACGGGAATGAACATCCGAATCTTTGGATGTCAGTTAGTTGATTCCTATGGTTTTCAACGTATGAAGGTGGTTGGAAGCAGTGCTCCACTTTAGCTGGTCTTATCCTCTTGCCGTTGAAACGGCCTCTTGAAAGTACGCTCTTGTTAGCTTGATTACATCTGCTCAATGAAATATCTACATGAGATATACATTACTGAGGAAACATATTAAAACGAAGGTGAGGCGATCCCACATTTCGAACATAGATTACCAAAAAGCCATGTGTTTACATCTATTCATGATTTGGAAATGTTCCGTTTGTTGGTCGTTCATCAGGATGGTGTTCATCTGTTCTGTGCTCGTAGTGATCAGCATGCGAATGTTTCATCACCAACCGAAGTGATATCATCAGTTAGTGTTTTGAGTAGAAGTTAATCCATTCATATCTGATATTATACGGCTGTGACTGGCTGAAGGGAGCATACACTTCTCGGGGTCCAAATGGTCGATTTCGAACTGTGCTGCGCTGTGGCTGGCATCCCATGAATTCGATTACTGCTTTAAGTAGTTTCGGTCTGGAGACCTTTTATTCATGATCGAGTTGATAATTACCGATTACTAGTGTGCTGCATTCTGGCTTTCCGAATTCGATTGGCTCCCGCTCTGACTTCTGGTTTCGGTAGTACATTCTGATTGGTTGTTTCTGAATTATTGTTGTGCTGTAGCCTGATTTTTGGAGTTTGTTTTCGCGAATGCTCTTCTAGTTAATAAAACTTGTTTGTTGTGCAGATGAGTTTATCACTTTTGATCACCTATTTCGTCGACGATTTCCCTTTCCTTCTCTATCTCACCTAACTACAGGCGGGATCCGAAAAACGAATTTGTTCAATTCAGCATTGGAAAAGCTTTTAAACACCTTTGTGTTCTTTTACTTATTAGAACTGTTAACGACCCTGTTGACAGCAGATAAGCAAAAATGGGAGAAAAAAGATAACGTCGCGCTCACCTAAAATAAAGTTTTGAACAAAGCTAGACAAATTTCAAAACACAATCGATTAGACTCACAATATGTCCTGTAACAAAAATATCTTTCTTGTATATGCCCAACAAAATATTCTGTCTAAAAATGTGACTTTGCAGAAAAATAGCCTGCTGCAACAGGATATAATGTCCGTGACAGGCAGCGGAATCTTCATACTATACGCGGTAGCAAACAAAGTTTTACGGATCTATCATTACTTGGCGGGTGAGTTCAGAGATGAGTGTTTGTCAAACTGAGTGCTCCGGAAGGGTGGATGCGGGAACTTCCACTGCATGCTATTGTGATGATTGGCGAAACCTCAGAATAAACCCTGTATGAACAGCTAACAGACCACCGCCTTAGACTGGCCACCGAACAGATCACGAGGCATTAATTTCCCGGAAGCAAAGCTGAACGACGGCAGACTACCAACCAACACGAAGCTCTTGAAGAAGGCCCAACAATGTGTTCACAAAAGCCTTAAAATCAACGGGTTTGTTTCCAAATGCGAACGAAAATGATCGGTTCATGAGAGCTAGGAATATGTACGGAAACGTCTATCCCAGGTCCCTGTAAGAAAAACCAGTTCACCAGAAAACACGCACAAAGGGCGGGTGAGCGGGATTTCGTCGCAATTGCAAATCCTAGCTGTGTATAATTGGCCGGATGAGGGACTCACGGTTTGCGAATCATTAAACATTTGCCTCGTTTCCTGGCTTGTCTCTGTATGTCTACGCTGCCCATCTTGTCATGTGCGGGTCAAGAAAGCGTGGGAGGAATTTCGCAAGAACAACTGTGACGTTAGCAACCCACACAGGCAAGACAGGCATTATAAATGCTGAGGATATTATGGGTGAAACACATTTGAGGGACCGCCATTAAACCAACAGGGCCGCCAGTGGACTTGGATTCTGATCATCCAAATAACCGTAGTTAGTTGCGCTGTTCAACACCGTGAGTTAAAGCAAATCCCGAATCGGGAAAACCAAAGATCGACCGATCCTAAGTTGTTCAAGACCAAGGAGACATTTTACCATTCACAACTGCGCATATCTGAATATTTTTGAAACTTCCATAATGTGGCGATTGATGCTTATGTTTCAATAATAACCCACAGTCAGGAATGGATAAACCGGGTTTCCCCTGGAGTGAAGCAAATTCTTTTGACTGATTTCTGGGAGGCTTACTCGAAAAGTTTATGTGGCATGTTACTTACGAGAATACTAAACACGCACTTCGTAAATCCGAAGACGGTGACCTGCAAAACTAGACTTCTAGCTATGATCAACAAGTACATCAACAATATCCACATCAGCGCCAACTGACCTTTTCAGCACCTTCTTCTTGTTGGCTTCAAGTTTCTCATCGCCTTTCAATGCTTTCAAGAAGGTATCCCGTGTGATATCCTAAAACGGTTGAACATGCATGATCAAGTGTTCCAGTGAAAATGGTGTACCCTACACTCACTCTCTCCCAGTAACCATTCCTTTTCACCACAAAAAATAATTGAAATCTAAGATCTGCCATTCAGCTTCACTCATATTTTATTCAAGATGATCGCTGTCTGCCGAAAACGGAATAATTCGATTTTTGGTCTGTTTGCCAAGCATGGCATTTGGATTAGCTCCCCAAGTCTAGCGTTAGCGGTCGGGGTGAAGACGGCCTACCTGGAAGCACTACCAAGTAGCCCTCATCTAACTCAGTAGCTAATTAATGCCACATGCGTGAGAAATAACCGCTATCTTGATGTCATTATCGCTCAATAACACTCAACTGTATCACAGTTGAACACTTCTTATCTATGATATTCTTCAGCTGAATGTGTTGTCCTGCACACGCTGATCGGTTTGGTTGGTGAAACCCTCAGGATGTCACAGGATACTTCCATTGAGAAACTATTCGGCACTGTTGGTCTTCGTGCACATTTCGTGGTTCTTTTGACAAGAACGCTTACCTACTTGATAGGCCAAAAGCAGAAGACTTTATGACTAATGTTCGTCCAAGTAGATTGACCATTCTGTAATACCGTGAAACTGGATAATCTGCCCCGCTGTTTGTGCTGTGTTTTGATCCGCAGTGTCATTTTACTTGCACATTGTGTTACACGGTGAACTGATGCAGGAATTCACTTGATTCACCGGAACACGGACATACGTTTTCACGGTAGTCATTTACCACACCGTTGTAGACATGTTCGAGCTTGTAGTCATGGAACACTGCCTTTAAACGGATTTCTCGAACGGAAGAATGAAAAGTGGCAATGTATCTTCTGGGAAAAATTAACATGTAGGTCGAATAGAAAGAAATGAAAGGCTCATAAATCCAGTAGGAATTGGGTTCGCTGGCGTGTTTTGGAATAAATTCTCACCACGATGAGTTTACCTTCTGTCACACATAACAATCCTTTAGCAGAAATAACTTAGTTATACTACAATGCTCCCCGTTGAGTGAAAAGGGAAAAAATTACAAATTTTGAGCGAAAAGTTCATTGTTTTGGGTAAAATTACATTCAAACACCACCGGTAGCGGATTTTATGAGCATACCCATATTTAGTACCGTGAGCGTAATTTGAGGGGACAGGAAGCGAGATGTCTCAAATGGACAAAGCGCGAATTTACTGACCAGAAGTTCCGTGGTTCCAGCCCTAATTCTGACTCCCGACCTCTTCTGTCTAGACCAGGGAAACATGGCAGTAATCCAAACCTCGTGCAACCTTCGCTTTACATGGCACCTTAAAGATGCTACAGCCGAAAGAATGATTGGGCAGTGAACGATTTACGATTATTACCGTCTCCAGTCAGGAGTCAAATTTCATTGCAGTTAGGGGAATATTCTACTCTCCGGATGCATTACAAAATGTTTAGCTTACTAGATTTACTACTTACTACTTGCACCAAATCATCGGCTGCCTGATGAATTCGAACGACATCTAGATATTAGTGTGTTTCATTTCAGGCTACGGAAACCAGTACTCAAACCAGTACACATCAGTATCATCGTCCTCATCATCAACATCGTCATCAGAAGGTGCTACTTGCATCAGGGTTCTACTGCGTCTACAGTGATGAAAAGGCATCAACCAACAGAAAATCGGATAAGACATCTGAGGTGACACAGGAAACCCCATAATTGCCTGCACTTCAAATACAACAATTATATTCGGAACAACAATGGGGCCTGTTACAGCCAAACAACAAAGTGCGTTGCTACACTCTGATTGTTAGCATATAGCGAAAATTGTACGCGATATTTACTTGGGATTGTTTGCAATATCTTCGCAAGCGAAGGAAATTATATTCTCATTTTACCCCATTCGGACGAACGAATTTGACCATGATGGATTCCTATGTGTATATTCCAAATACACGATATTTGATCTCACGAAGAAGTATAGATTTATCCTCTCACATTGTCTAGCAATTCCGGTGCTTTCAACGTAAGAGCCAATGTTTTTGGTACGTCAGCGGTCTTTGTTGAGTGTTCTGATTCCTGGTTCATACAGCAGGTCACTTTAAGCTACGGTATTGTGTAGCCCGGGAGCGTTACTCTAATATAATGAGGCTACAATGTCAGGTCAGATGATCGGTTGTGGTTGGAAAATCATCGAATTCATGTTTCATACAACACCATACCTTCCAATCACAAGCCGAGATTTAAACTAAAATAACACAACAATAAAAACTTATAGGCGACGAAAGTCGGATTCTGATTAGTGTGAATCACACTATGCACCTCAGTAACATCTGAGTTTACTAGGACCGCAGAATCGATCCCATACAGAACATAATATCGTTTTACGACAAGGAACTACTGACGAAAACGAATACAAGCGACGAAGTGTGTGTCCATTAGTTTGTCCATTAGTCTGGGCATCTATCCACTGCCTTTCCGAGTGTAATGTCACAGCCATGGAGAAAACTACGTAGGACACAACGGCTTGGAGACCATTATCGCACACTTTCACTTTGAAAGTGAAAACGTGTAACCCCGTTGGAACCGTCTCAACAGACAGGAAGGCAAAGGTCTCATAGCATAACAAAAGCTGAGCATCACTTAAACGCGTCTTGCTGAACGTTCTTGGATATATATTGTGCGTTGCTCAAGTCCAAACAAATGGTACAAATCGAGGCCACAAATTCCGCAAGGATCTCCCTTTGCAAGCGATTTTACAAGAAGAGATCTTACTACTCACATGCCCCACATCAGCAGTATCAAGGTTACGAAACACACTTTAAAGGTCGTTCGCATGGCATCGATCTTCATTTACCTCCGTCAGGACAGCTTCTGCAGCGGGTCTAGTCGGCCGCCTTTTCGGTGTATCATGCCGATTACGAATATGCGTCCCATTTACTCTTTTCGATCCCCGGTCATCTTGCGTCGTATGGATGTCCCCCAGACTGTCCGTAACGACAAACGGACCCCGCCATTGACTGTCTTGTTTCCGCGACCCCGGTTCACTCGTTTCAGGATTCTGGTGATCCTTCTTATTGAATTACTTTCCTATGGGAAATGTTAGCGCCTTTCTACTTGCCGTTTTCTGCCTGGTATTTTCCAGTACGGCGGCTAAGATTTCTCTAGCCTTCCTTCTTTCTTCCTTTAGCCGCTCCGAAGTAAAATGTTTTGGCGGCCACAAGCCAATTTCCTGATCAACCGGAAGGGGCGGATTCCGAACATACATAAGCATAAACGGGGTGCACGATCAGCTAGCAACATCATCGGCAATTCACTATCCAGTTACTTCGTTTGGCCCCCAGCCACTCCTTGATCGTTCGGTTATTACGCTCGATTGTGCCATTTGTTTGAGGGTGGCATAATGCCGTGCTTAGCTGTCTGATACCCAGCTTCTTCAATCAAATCCTCAACTCATCGCGTTCGAAGCAAGGCCTTTGATCGTTTAGGACTTTTGGCACCTAGTGGTTGGCCACGATGAGTTGCATTACCACTGCGCCGATCGTCGTTGCCTGCCGACTAGGTACCACTGCCGCCTCGTTTCACTACGACAGGTGTTCCGTCATAATTACGATGTATTAATTCCCGCTGGGTGTCACCGGGAAAGGTCCCCTGAAGTACACGGACCTCAACTCGCCGCTTCTGGGACAACAATAGGTTCCATGGGTAGGATTGCTCCTGTCGTGTCCCCCTCCATCATTTGGCATCGCTTACAGGAAACCAAATAATCCATTACCTCACTTCACACGCTGAGCCAGTAGGCTCTCTGCCTAAGTAAATGCCATCCCATGGCATTCGAAGTTAAGCTTCCGTCTTAAAACGCTAGGAATCACGGGTAGCACAACATCCGAATCAGTGGCGTTCCAGTAAATTATGCCGGATTCATTCGGACTAACCCACTCAAAGTGACTTTGGAGCGTTTCCAAATGATTGTCTCCGTCTTCGTTCTCAATGCTCCTTCTATCAAACAAAGCGGTTGCAACCATTTGTAAAGAGGATCGTGCCATTGGAGTTGCACCAAACTTCCAGGATTCAGTTTGACAACGAGGCCATTGGCTCCAATCATGATCCTGAGGACCTCATATCCACCCTCTGCTCTTGACAGCCAATCAGTCAAATTGTTCTCCTTCCCTGGCACGTGCTGCATTGTGATGTTGTAATAATGCAGTCGGACTGCCAATTTTTTTGCAGCGCGCTAACTTCTCCATGACCCAATTTATGACCCAGCGGTGTCACCGAACTTCGCGCGAGGTGTGTCTTGGGTTCATTTATCCGCGGACCAGCCTCACGGCAGCGCTTGGATAACCGTCAAACTTGTGTCCGACATACATTCTCACCAGGGCGGTCGGGCGGCTTGTCTAACTGCGCTGTAAGGACTTCCTTCGCAAAGGCCCAGTCCATCTTTCAAAAACCGCTTCTGGCCGTTTACAGTGTCGCTTTCGTCCGGCCCACCAGGAGGATCTTCAGCCCCACGCACATACTCCGGTCGGCTTCCAGACCGGCGGCCTCCGTGACCTCCTCAAATCTTCCAGGAAGTTTCGAATATCCCCATTTCACGAGGGTTTTTGGCCACGGAATCTTGATCCTTATCTTGGTCACAGCCCTAACTTAAGAGAACAGTGCCTTCCCGGCGGAGTAATTTATTACAAAATGCCAACTGACCAGTTACAGGCAACTGGACAGGCAGGCGAACCTCTCACGTGCAACTTACTTGGCAAAACCAAACATTCATCTTCATTCAAACGCGTCATGCTAAACGCTTCTGGAATTTCATCGATTGTTGCTCACGTTCAAGCAAATGGTACAAAGCGAGTCCACAAATTCCGCAAAGATCTCCCATTAGAAGCGAATTTACTGGAAGAGAACATATTACTCTCATGGTCGCCCTAACTGTAATATAACTGTTGCCTCAGCAATCCATGGTATATCAGAGGAGGATGGCTTTATAAGATGAATGAATCCTTCTTTTGAGAAGTCGCCACTCGAGGAATCTATAAACAATATGTGACTATGTGATTCGGTTTCGGTGATTGAAGGATGATTGACGCTATATCCAGTCCAACTGAGAGATAATCGGACTACTGATCAGCAGTTCTTGGCCTAACTTTTACCTGGTTGTTCGGTAGGTGAATTAAGGAACGACAACCAGACTGAGCTGGTGCAGGATTCCCCCTGATAAAATGCAACAGACTATTTAGAACACAGCTTCGAAACCGCAATCAATATAAGCTCCCTTCTACCTGGCCCCATAGCTAGTACGTCGCCCACTTTGGACGCGCCTATCCAAAAACCCAAAGAAATGAAGAATGACCTGAGTGTTTAGCCTGACAGTTAGTTCACAGCCGTTTCACCGTCATCGGCATAGTAAGCATTATCACCGCGGAAGGCCAGTATTTGCTGAAAACTTTGCAATTCAACGTTTGACTTGATTGCCATATGACCAGTGACCTGTGAGGTCACACGAGTTGACACTAACTCGCCATTTTTTCGGCGCTTGCATCGGTCAAACAAAATGCACTCCATAGGTGTCGTGTCAAATTGCTTTCAAAAGCTCCAAGTTGCGCACCTGTGATCACTTAATTTCACCTGACTGACTCTTACAGAACCACATTTGAACATTACCTGCTGGATTTCAAAGTGAGATTATAGCAGTTTTGATACTGGGAACATAATGGTGATAGTAACAATTCAGCTGCAGTACCGTTTTATAATGCAGGCGCCAAATTGCCCAAAAGAAGCACAAGTGCTGAGCAATCGCCGGGTAGGCCAAGCCTGGACAAGACTAGTCGAGATGCCGAGGCTGGATTCATAACACCGTCAGTAATTCCTGGACATTAAAACTGAATTATCCTGAGCTCCCAAGCCAAATTTAACTTCCGGAAAAAAGTTTCTACGGCGAAGCTGAAGATTAAATCTTTCTTTGAGAGTGAGAGAGAGTGATAACAAGCACGCGAGTAACATCGATTACCTACCATAACTTGAAGCGTCTTAAACGTGGGTTATTGTCAAACAAGAATTGTAAACATCTGTAAAAGTTGCGAAAAGTTTGGAGCTAAGAAAAAACAGTCAATTTTTACCATTTAGCAAAAAGTTTTCAATGTTCAAACCAACGTCTCATGAAATCTCGGATGTGTAACGACGGTTCGGTCGTGGATACTGCTCACCCAGTTGTCGGGTCTGTGTTGGTATTTATTCGTCTAATTTTTGCCACCTTTCTGGAAGAAACTGCAAGTTTATACGAGAGAGCCCCGACTCTGTACATGGATCTATGGTCATGGGTTCATAGGAGCTTGTGTTTGTTGCGCTGAGCATCGAAGCATCAACTTAAATATTGTGAGCTACTTACAGTGCTTCAGGAGGTGAATAATTGATCGTGTATCGATTGGGTATTCAGTTTCGCATGCCATTTGGTTTTCGAAAATTACCGTAACTATATCGGTGACTACGGCGAGATAAGTTATCGCAATGCATATTATGTGATAATTTTTTTCATGTCGCATTGAGTTAGTACCGCACCGCTGAAAATGTGCTCCCGTTATCGCTTTGGGGCAGTTTTTTGTAAAATCTCACGTTTCAACGTGGCAACGCAATGAAAACAAGCTTACTTGTGAAAACTCACTGTTAATTTGAACATCTGGCTCCGCTTAAATTAAGGGAGCTTCGCACCATTTGACGTCATCCTTGCTCCTGTCACATACATTATACAATCCTTCGTCAGTAAAACAGTATACAATGTTCAGTGACTTGATAAACTTCGGTGATGAGGTGAATTGCGAAATTTTGTGAACGTCAACAAGAGACTACAAATGTATACAAGAGAGTCTTGACTCTGTACGTGGATTTATCCATCTGAGAATTTCATAAGAGTCTGTGTTTGTTGCGCTGGGCATCGAAGCATGAACTTAAATATTGTGAGCTACCTACAGTGCTTCACGAGGTGAATAATTGATCGTGTATCGATTGGGTATTTAGTTTCGGACGTCTTCTAGTTTTGGAATATTACCGTTACTACATCGGTGACTGCGGCGAGATAAGTTATCGCACTGCCTATTATGTGATAATTTTTTTCATGTCGCATTGAGTTAGTACCGCACCGCTGAAAATGTGCTCCCGTTATCGCTTTGGGGCAGTTTTTTGTAAAATCTCACGTTTCAACGTGGCAACGCAATGAAAACAAGCTTACTTGTGAAAACTCACTGTTAATTTGAACATCTGGCTCCGCTTAAATTAAGGGAGCTTCGCACCATTTGACGTCATCCTTGCTCCTGTCACATACATTATACAATCCTTCGTCAGTAAAACAGTATACAATGTTCAGTGACTTGATAAACTTCGGTGATGAGGTGAATTGCGAAATTTTGTGAACGTCAACAAGAGACTACAAATGTATACAAGAGAGTCTTGACTCTGTACGTGGATTTATCCATCTGAGAATTTCATAAGAGTCTGTGTTTGTTGCGCTGGGCATCGAAGCATGAACTTAAATATTGTGAGCTACCTACAGTGCTTCAGGAGGTGAATAATTGATCGTGTATCGATTGGGTATTCAGTTTCGGACGTCGTCTAGTTTTGGAATATTACCGTTACTACATCGGTGACTGCGGCGAGATAAGTTATCGCACTGCCTATTATGTGATAATTTTTTTCATGTCGCATTGAGTTAGTACCGCACCGCTGAAAATGTGCTTCCGTTATCGCTTTGGGGCAGTTTTTTGTAAAATCTCACGTTTCAACGTGGCAACGCAATGAAAACAAGCTTACTTGTGAAAACTCACTGTTAATTTGAACATCTGGCTCCGCTTAAATTAAGGGAGCTTCGCACCATTTGACGTCATCCTTGCTCCTGTCACATACATTATACAATCCTTCGTCAGTAAAACAGTATACAATGTTCAGTGACTTGATAAACTTCGGTGATGAGGTGAATTGCGAAATTTTGTGAACGTCAACAAGAGACTACAAATGTATACAAGAGAGTCTTGACTCTGTACGTGGATTTATCCATCTGAGAATTTCATAAGAGTCTGTGTTTGTTGCGCTGGGCATCGAAGCATGAACTTAAATATTGTGAGCTACTTACAGTGCTTCAGGAGGTGAATAATTGATCGTGTATCGATTGGGTATTCAGTTTCGGACGTCGTCTAGTTTTGGAATATTACCGTTACTACATCGGTGACTGCGGCGAGATAAGTTATCGCACTGCCTATTATGTGATAATTTTTTTCATGTCGCATTGAGTTAGTACCGCACCGGTGAAAATGTGCTCCCGCTATCGGTGTTGTGGCAGTTACTTTTGGAAAACATCATATTGCATCGCGACAACGCAATATAAACAAGCTTATGAAGAAAAATACTCACGAGGGTGCTGAAAACTCTCCGACAGCCCACTACCGGTTTCGCTCTCCGTGGCGCCCGTCGGGTAGGCGCAGCCCCGAAGTTTCCGCCCAAATTGGACTGTTTTCGGGAAATACACTCATTTGCATATCAATTTGTTTTTTTACCGAGATGCCCAATTGGTTCTCTCGTTTACGATATTCTACAACTGAATGTGATGCACACAGGCCGCCTCATGATTCAGTATATTTTAATGAAGGACACCACTCGCAATGTTGTGTAAGACGTTTCGACATCATACTACCGGTTTTGTCCTACTTGGGGCTTGTCAGGTAGGCGCAGTCCCCAAGTTTCCGTCAAACTTTTGTTCTACTTGAACCTAAATTGAATTGTTTTTGAGAACTACACTCACTCACAAATCAATTTTGTTTTCACCAGAGACTCAAGTGAATCTATCGCTTATGAGAGTAACTTAAACATGAGGCGAAATGCGGGTAGCAAATTGATTTGTAGACTATCATAAACNGAGAACAGTGCCTTCCCGGCGGAGTAATTTATTACAAAATGCCAACTGACCAGTTACAGGCAACTGGACAGGCAGGCGAACCTCTCACGTGCAACTTACTTGGCAAAACCAAACATTCATCTTCATTCAAACGCGTCATGCTAAACGCTTCTGGAATTTCATCGATTGTTGCCCACGTTCAAGCAAATGGTACAAAGCGAGTCCACAAATTCCGCAAAGATCTCCCATTAGAAGCGAATTTACTGGAAGAGAACATATTACTCTCATGGTCGCCCTAACTGTAATATAACTGTTGCCTCAGCAATCCATGGTATATCAGAGGAGGATGGCTTTATAAGATGAATGAATCCTTCTTTTGAGAAGTCGCCACTCGAGGAATCTATAAACAATATGTGACTATGTGATTCGGTTTCCGTGATTGAAGGATGATTGACGCTATATCCAGTCCAACTGAGAGATAATCGGACTACTGATCAGCAGTTCTTGGCCTAACTTTTACCTGGTTGTTCGGTAGGTGAATTAAGGAACGACAACCAGACTGAGCTGGTGCAGGATTCCCCCTGATAAAATGCAACAGACTATTTAGAACACAGCTTCGAAACCGCAATCAATATAAGCTCCCTTCTACCTGGCCCCATAGCTAGTACGTCGCCCACTTTGGACGCGCCTATCCAAAAACCCAAAGAAATGAAGAATGACTTGAGTGTTTAGCCTGACAGTTAGTTCACAGCCGTTTCACCGTCATCGGCATAGTAAGCATTATCACCGCGGAAGGCCAGTATTTGCTGAAAACTTTGCAATTCAACGTTTGACTTGATTGCCATATGACCAGTGACCTGTGAGGTCACACGAGTTGACACTAACTCGCCATTTTTTCGGCGCTTGCATCGGTCAAACAAAATGCACTCCATAGGTGTCGTGTCAAATTGCTTTCAAAAGCTCCAAGTTGCGCACCTGTGATCACTTAATTTCACCTGACTGACTCTTACAGAACCACATTTGAACATTACCTGCTGGATTTCAAAGTGAGATTATAGCAGTTTTGATACTGGGAACATAATGGTGATAGTAACAATTCAGCTGCAGTACCGTTTTATAATGCAGGCGCCAAATTGCCCAAAAGAAGCACAAGTGCTGAGCAATCGCCGGGTAGGCCAAGCCTGGACAAGACTAGTCGAGATGCCGAGGCTGGATTCATAACACCGTCAGTAATTCCTGGACATTAAAACTGAATTATCCTGAGCTCCCAAGCCAAATTTAACTTCCGGCAAAAAGTTTCTACGGCGAAGCTGAAGATTAAATCTTTCTTTGAGAGTGAGAGAGAGTGATAACAAGCACGCGAGTAACATCGATTACCTACCATAACTTGAAGCGTCTTAAACGTGGGTTATTGTCAAACAAGAATTGTAAACATCTGTAAAAGTTGCGAAAAGTTTGGAGCTAAGAAAAAACAGTCAATTTTTACCATTTAGCAAAAAGTTTTCAATGTTCAAACCAACGTCTCATGAAATCTCGGATGTGTAACGACGGTTCGGTCGTGGATACTGCTCACCCAGTTGTCGGGTCTGTGTTGGTATTTATTCGTCTAATTTTTGCCACCTTTCTGGAAGAAACTGCAAGTTTATACGAGAGAGCCCCGACTCTGTACATGGATCTATGGTCATGGGTTCATAGGAGCTTGTGTTTGTTGCGCTGAGCATCGAAGCATCAACTTAAATATTGTGAGCTACTTACAGTGCTTCAGGAGGTGAATAATTGATCGTGTATCGATTGGGTATTCAGTTTCGGACGTCGTCTAGTTTTGGAATATTACCGTTACTACATCGGTGACTGCGGCGAGATAAGTTATCGCACTGCCTATTATGTGATAATTTTTTTCATGTCGCATTGAGTTAGTACCGCACCGGTGAAAATGTGCTCCCGCTATCGGTGTTGTGGCAGTTACTTTTGGAAAACATCATATTGCATCGCGACAACCAAATATAAACAAGCTTATGAAGAAAAATACTCACGAGGGTGCTGAAAACTCTCCGACAGCCCACTACCGGTTTCGCTCTCCTGGCGCCCGTACTCTCCGACAGCCCACTACCGGTTTCGCTCTCCGTGGCGCCCGTCGGGTAGGCGCAGCCCCGAAGTTTCCGCCCAAATTGGACTGTTTTCGGGAAATACACTCATTTGCATATCAATTTGTTTTTTTACGAGAGGCCCAATTGGTTCTCTCGTTTACGATATTCTACAACTGAATGTGATGCACACAGGCCGCCTCATGATTCAGTATATTTTAATGAAGGACACCACTCGCAATGTTGTGTAAGACGTTTCGACATCATACTACCGGTTTTGTCCTACTTGGGGCTTGTCAGGTAGGCGCAGTCCCCAAGTTTCCGTCAAACTTTTGTTCTACTTGAACCTAAATTGAATTGTTTTTGAGAACTACACTCACTCACAAATCAATTTTGTTTTCACCAGAGACTCAAGTGAATCTATCGCTTATGAGAGTAACTTAAACATGAGGCGAAATGCGGGTAGCAAATTGATTTGTAGACTATCATAAACGATATATCAACTTGAGCCTCTCGTAAAAAAACCAGATTGATACGCAAACTAGTGTATTTCTGAAAAAACAAGCTTACTTGTAAAATCACACAGAGTATTCGTTCATCTTTCTAACATTAAATTGGTATGAAAACAAAACTGATACGCAAATGCGTGTACTTCTAAAAACAAGCTTACTTGTGAAATCACACTCTTATTCGTTCATCATACTACAGTTAAAATCACGTGAGCTTTGCACCACTTGACGCCATCCTCTCTGCTGCCCCATACATTATACAGTATTCGGCAGTGAAACGGTAGACAAAGTTCAGTGGCTTGAGAGGCTTTGGTGATGAGGTGAATTACGAACATTTGTGAATATGGAAAAGTTTTTTATTTATTTGTCACGACTGGTTCCAACCAAAGTCCACATTTATGCTATTCGCAAAAAACCGCGTTAATGTCAGTTTGTCTCATTCCCTCATCGCTTGGAAAATTCAAGTTTTGAAAGCTTACCCTTCAAAACCACACTCAGTCAACATCATCATCACACTCAGTCAATTGGTAATTTAATCATTTGTTTATTTCTCACAAGACACTGCGTTCTCCGCTGAGATGAAATGAAACAACATGAACGTGAAAACATTCCAGGATAAGCGAGATCTCATACGCTTCAGAAGGGGTTGGTAAACAATCGGCAGTTTTTGTTTGGGCAACGTTTCGCTTTTGACACACAAGCCTCATCAGCAGGTCGCCAAATAGGCCGAGTTATAAGACAGGCGGGGAGCCTGTCATTGAACCCTCTTTAAGTAGTCAGACTGCATCAACCGCACTTCAATACGCGTCAGGTCGGGTGATCAAAACGGTCCTCCACACGCTTGCCAGTTCCACGATTTCGATTCTGCTAACACTAGGATGCCTGGCGATTTCTACGTCTTCGGCTATCAGACTCTGTGATTAGCTCCGTGGTCCGAACTTGCCGAGTCATTCGGTAACGCCTGATATGGCTGAATTGCCATAAAGCCTTTTCATGCCTGATAAAAAATAATAAATTTTTCTGAGGATCGAATGAAGTACCGCTTGCTGCTGAATACTAGTGGACTCCCGATCCAAAACTGACAGGGTTATCTGCAACAGTTTTGTGTAAACATACTTATTCCAAATCTAAAAGCCCGACATACGAGTATTTGTTCGCTAGACAAACATCGATTTCCACGTCATAACAAAAAAATAGCCCAGAATTATTCATCTTCGTTGGCTGATGTTGTCACGTAGATTGCAGGTTTGGGAGTTCAGACAACAGATAATATAGGTCAATATCAAAGATGTGTGAGATAGTGAGGTGAAATGTCGACGAACGGATCTGTGCCTCGCAGAATTAAGGGAGCTGCAAAACGTC
The DNA here is from genome assembly GCF_000715545.1 of Opisthorchis viverrini. Classification (NCBI taxonomy): domain Eukaryota; kingdom Metazoa; phylum Platyhelminthes; class Trematoda; order Opisthorchiida; family Opisthorchiidae; genus Opisthorchis; species Opisthorchis viverrini. The sequence goes on along the minus strand of NW_008752238.1, from coordinate 108,470 downwards.
TAGCAATAACACACTGTTCAGAAGGTTGACGTTCCCATGAGATAAAATCATGGTTTTCGTGCGTCTTGCAGCGAACCAGGTAGGCGCAGTCCTTCATCATTTCTACAACTTAATCAAGACTTGAACCCAGACTGGGCGGAACTTGCCAAAAACCCTGATGAACGAGATATTTATCTGGGGTTGTTTGGGTCAGCCCGTGAAAATCGAATAAGCGTGTGAACTAATAATCTGTACATTATTTTCAACCTATGTAGACAATGGTATCGTTCAACTCCATTGCATGCAGCTGTCGCAAGACGAGGACAAAAATTCTCGTGAGCTCAAGATGAGTCACCCGATGAGTCAGTCACCAGTGATGTGGATCCCTTGGTTGAAGAATGGGCGATGTTATGTCCTGACATGGTGCGTATAAATCAGGCTGTTCGTTGGTCTCTCGCGGCCGAACAGTCACACGTTGCATCTATCATGCCCACCACTGATGACTCCCAATTAGGATGATCATTTGCACATTGCTTCTCGGCTTACCATCACACAATGGTTTTTCATACATAAATACATATTCAAGATTTATGCTGTCGTTCTTAAATGGAAAAGCAGTATGTTGTCTTGTCGGGAAGAATCCCGCTGACGCGTTCTTCGTATCTTCTACGCCTCATTAGTGACCGTTTACGACGAGATTTCTTGTTTATAGTATGCACGTTTGCTTAGCAGTTTGAAAGGATCAACCGCGAAATCATGTGAGTCAAACGACCTTAAACTTCATAAAACGAAATCCATGTGATGGTGTGATTAAAAGTACTTTGACGAGACCTATCAAACTTGCAGTCCCAGAGAAGCCACTCTTGAGAGTGACATACGAACATCGCTGCAGGTATTCAGTTTTTCATTTGATGTGTAGAGCAGCTTGATTATAAACTCCCTTTTTATAAAGAATTACACATGTCATTGCACAAAGATGTTTACGTAAGCCTTTTCAATCCGTTCACTATTTAGCTTACAATTGAAGAAACGGCGTGCTCAACTCTGGTTAGCAAAATTAACTAAACTCACGTCTTCTTCCACGAAGGCAATATGGGAAGCCCCACCATGACCAGGGAAGTAGATGAACACGTTGTCATTAGGACTGCTGTCATTGAGCAGAAAGTCTAAGGTGGGCTTAACTGGCGCTCCCAACACATGGAAAAACACAGCGGGGATGGAAGCATAGTGAAAAGTATTTCAGAATATTATTTCTTACACGCTGCTGGATATAATCAATAACTACACTAACTTCAACTGGTCCGCTGTTTGCATGGCCACGTCAACGTGGGGATGAAAATTTGTTTCTCTGGACGTCTGTTGGTTAATTACCATGGTTTTCAACGCATGAAGATGTTTGGGAGCAGTTTTCTACATGAGCTAGTTTTCCCATCTCGCCGTTGGAACGGTCACAACCAGCTCTTTCGAAACAACGATTCTGTTAGCAATATTACATTTTTAATGAAATATCTACTCATTATACACACTAGTGAGGAATAATATTATGACCAAGGTTAGGTGATCCTTCATTTTTAACATGGATATCGAAGATGCCATATGATTTTACGCAAATCTGATCTGGTAATGTTCGGTTTGTTGTTCGTTGATGAGGATGGTGCTCATTTGTTCTCTGCTCGTAGTGATCAGCTTGCGAATGTTTCATCACCAACCGAAGTGATATCATCAGTTAGTGTTTTGATTGGAACTTTCTCCATACTTATCTGATATTATGCGGCTGTGACTGGCTGAAGGGGTCCAAATGGTCGATTTCCTGTGCTGCGTTGTGGCTGGCATTACCTGGATTCGATTGCTGGTTTAAGTAGTTTCTGTCTGAAGACCTTTGGTTCATGGTCTCATTGATTGGTTACCGATTTCTAATGGCATTCATTCTGGCTTTCCACATTCGACTGGCTCACGCTTCGACTTTTGGTTTCGGTAGTACATTCTGATTGGTTGTTTCTGAATTGTTGTTGTGCTGTGGCCTGATTCTTCGGAGTTTGTTTTCGCAAATGCTCTTCTAGTTAATAAAACTTGTTTGTTGTGCAGATGCGTTTATCACTTCTCATCACCTATTTCATCGACGATTTCCCTTTCCTTCTCTATCTCATCTAACTACAGGCGGGATCCGAAAAACGAATTTGTTCAATTCAGCACTGGAAAAGCTTTTAAACACTTTTCTGTTCATTTACTTATTATTAGAACGAACCTCCATGAAGGAGGAAAGCAGACCAGATGGTGAAATTTTGACGGCAAAAATACCGTCGAGCTCGGCTAAGATAAATTTTTGTACGACGTTGGCCAAGTTTCAAAATACCAACGATACAATCGATTTATTCCAAATTAGACGGAATCTGATATCATTCACTGCATGCGTCACACATTACGTGGGATAGCTACGGTTTTCGGCTCAGATGAACTATGTCCACACAGGCACACATATTCCGCCTTGAACACCCGATTCGCCCTGGTCACTAATCAGCTTGTATATGGTGGATAGACGTAAGCAGTTTTGATGCTGAAAAATAATGGCCTGAATTAGAAAGTTAGTTGAAGGCTCATTCAAAAAACTGTGCAACGAAGTGAGTTTTGCAGCGTCCACATATTTGTCGCTGAGTCTGGCCTTAATTTAGAGAGGAAGTCGGTGACTACATCGGCGTGTTGACCCGCAAGTAATGAGAAAACGATCGTCGTGTGTAGACGTTCCACAGCAACCTTATGATTTGTGTGCTTCTGCTAGGTAGCCATGTATTACCGTGTCCCTCACGTCGTATCAGCGGATATATGTGGTGTCCTAGAGCATTACATTCTTTTGAAGTGAGCTACAATAGAAAGAAAACATTTTCGGATTCATCTGAGCCTCCTGTCGCAAAACGTTTTGGACTAGACCTAGAACGCACGGAATCTACTGAGTCCCCAAAACGCCAACAAAATTGCATCAGAGTAACCGCCAATCATACGGGTCACAAGTGTCGGGTTCCGATGGACCATTAAAGTAGCCAACCAGTTTGGCAACAGCCATGGATAGATTTTTCCGTTTTTTTAGGGAGCAACATCTGGAATTCGAAGTCTAAGATAACGCTTTGCAAGGAGTGCTCGGCAAATATCAGGAAGGCTGGTCGTACGGCATTTGCACTTGCTGACCCCAGACAATCTAGATGGAGGTATCAATAACTACCATAAACGAATCAAATAATCTTCAATGCCCCAATTATAGTCAGGATTCTGTGGAGAGCGAATAAAACATCAGTCAAAAGAACAAACCTGTATCGGGCTTTAGAGAGCGTGATCAATCACATGTTGGCAGTTAGCCTGGTTTGACCACATGTACGTGTGCTAAACGGATTTTCACCGGCGGATTTGTGGTTCTTGCACGTGCAACACGAATGACGGATCGTCACGACATAGTTTTTTGTGCACGGGTTTATTTGAGCAAACAAAGAACAATTCAGTTTTCACCAGTGGCCTGAAGCGGTTTTGACTTCAGCCATCAGAATCAAAGCTGGTTTTGCTCTGCACATAGGCATCTGAATACCAATACGGGATACACCCATTTGTTTCGGCTTTTGACATTAATTCGCAAACACCAGCTGGGCCGCTATTTCAGTTTTTACCCTTCTCTGGTTTTGCCAGTTATATCACTCCCAAACGTTGGATATTATCAGGTATATCTTTGCTGCAATTATATATAACGAGGTGGAAGATAGTAAGAGGATGACGCTGCATGCACTTGTGAACCGATATGATCTGATTTCATGGGAGCGTTCGAGTCCCGTGATCTTCCGCCGTCTCAGTTTCCTCACAAAGTCGTGGGTTCTCAGCACTTTGGCCGTCTTTAGTATATGCCGTTACGGCCGTTACTGAGGCTTACGGACGGAAGTCTTTGCATGCAAATTTACTGCCTATATATTAAACGTGACCAGAGAAGAAATATTTTTACCTGAGGTAGCTGTTTCAGGCTGTCCCTGCAGTTGACGGAGCAGCATGCGATTGAGGGATGAGTTTGAGCTCTCGGTTCGACATTGCGCCGTCGAATGTTGACTAACCTCTCTCGAAAAGTCGTAAGGCACCTGCCCTGACGCTACCCACGGGAGTGTCCAAAAGGACAACTTCCAGATGCCATAACAAGTATCTGCCAAACGGAAGCGAACAGCCTACCCTGAGTGCGGGATTAGACGGCTGATTGATCTTATCATGACCCACATCCCAGACTCTGTAGTTGGAAGTTCAATTCGATTTTGACAGCTCTTCGGCTGATGCGGAATGCAGCGCATCCTTAAAGGAGAGAAAGCTCGGGCAGGTATACTTGTCCGGAGAGTTAGATAATCGGCATATTTGCTGCTATTCCAAATCTGTACATGTTAAGTACGCCTGTACACAGAAGTCTGACTCTTCATTGCGCGCCTCGCATTCGATAGGGAATCATTATGTCGAATTCATAGGTAAGAAAACGACACCCGTAGAGGAAAACCAACTTGTGGTCGTATGACTCATTGACAAAAGCGGTGCGCCAGTGAACTACGGTACGCAGCGTTCCTATTGCAGTGACCCATTCAACAATATGACATGGTTTTGTCAAGCGTCAGAAATCGTTCAAAATTCTATATGTGCAAAAATGAAGTTGTTTGGGGAAATGCTGCGCAATATTACAAACATTGAAATACGTGGAGGCGTTGCAAAATATACCGTAGACGGAGAACTATCGTACAATGCTGCAATGATATTTCCCGCTTAATTTGCTGAAATATAAGAATGTTTGCCGCTGAGTAGCGCGCGGCAGCCACTTCTGAATAGTCTGTCATTGATTTTCACAACTAACGTTATATTTGGCGAAAAAAAATACATTCATACTTCACGGGTTACATCCTGATTTTAAGATGATAAATTGAATGCCCTATAAAATAACCTCCAAGAAAATTGTTCAACGCGGTGGTCAAAGTTTCGTATTTGAATTATGTGGTAACAAGTGACCTTGCTATGGGTGACCAGGCCTAAAAGAATTTAGATTCGAGTCACACCGCCTAATTCCGTTACTCATCCGTGAGGGGGTTGGTCATTGTTAGACCTTCCTTGCTAGAACGAATGAGATTCGTTGGCGATAGGAGGTTTCATCCAATAAAATAGCACAAACAAATCTTACAAATGACCGGACGAATTAAGGGCAAATACAATGTCGAGGCATTAATGGTTATTGTGGATGGGTGTGCAACCAATGCCGTAATTGGTTCCTATTAGGAGCACCGCAATCACATTACACCTACCGTGGTCCTCGATCGATCAGTTACAAGCCTCTGTAATGAAGGAGGTAACATGATTTCCGGCAGCTTTGTCCGTTATAACCATCCAAGTAACCATCCAGTAAGTCCAATACACGTGCCCGTTTGCCAATAATACATGGACAGGGTGGACTTTACTACCGCAAATCAAGGGCGATTTCGTGAGGGGCACGATATGGACTACGCGGATCTCGATATGACAACGGGAGTGCGTCCCCGCATTGTTCCCCCACAGTTGTTTACAGAATGACCTAATGGCACAAACGTCACCCGATACACCTGCACTAAACTTCTGTGTTCATGTGGATACAACTTTGGGTGTCGCCGTAGTGCTATCCCCAACAGCGCAACATCCTGACTGGAATCACAAAAAATTACCAGGAGAATTTCATCAACAGACGGAACGGTTGCGCGTGCGTTGAGTTTGAGGACTGTGGCAACAAGGGTTGTGAGAGTCTTCTTTCAAGTTTTTTTCTAGTATACTTTGCCGAGTCTGTATTTGAATAGCTTGATGGATATTCAGTTGGCGGGCTGACATTTCCCCTGATTGGATCATACAGTCCACACACAAGACTCTGATTTGGCTGATGGCAAACTTGCCTAAGACAATCAGATGTACGACGGAGAATATTTGACATCAGCATTCTCGAAGTCATGTCGGCTAACAGAATGACAGACTGCATGAGTTTTACTATCTTTTGTATTTGTTGCATGACCTCATTCGTTCAGCTCGTTTGACGATGAGCACAAGTTCCTTATTGGTCTTCGTGATTCTCGTACATATACTGCCATTAATTCACCACGTAATATTCATTTCCGAGTGTCGTTCACCGCAATGGATTTCAACCAGACGCTTGACTCGTGTTAGGAGCACATTATTCAATTGACCCTGTTAGTTAAAGCAGATGTTCATCACACTGTCTAGAAGACGATATCGTGCAGTGTGTAATGTGTCAATGTCGACTGGCCCAAAGAAAACAATGAAATGTCGAGGGTTACCATGTAGTGCGAACGTTCCTTCTATTCACAGCCGCAGTACACCCACAAGCCGTCAATCCTTGATATAGTTTCGTGCAACATTGGACAGCACAACCCTCTAAAACAGGGCTATTGTGAACGGCGCAAGGCTAATCAACACCGTATCGGGAGCAACGTTATCAGGCAATTTTTCCGTTTTCGACCGCGACCATGTGAAACGACTTCACACTTTTATTTTCGGTTCCAAGGCGTACAGCTAAATCTCACCCCACATCAGTATATTCAGAAACTAAGGCGAACACATTTGATACGAGTTATATGTGATGATCACGGAGCAAGCAGCCAAACATATGCAGCGCCATTGTAAACAGTTTAAAGTGAAATGTTGAGTTGTTTGCTTAATAGGCAGTTGTGTCTCACTCTTCATAGTCGTGTAGCAACTGATCATCATATCTCCATACAGATTTATTGAACATTATACTATGGCTTAAATTTCAACTTTGCAGGGTCTTTTTAGCCTCACTTAAACTTGACCTGCTGTACTAGATAAAGCAGTCAGTTTATCCTAAGTCTGGGGGCCAGTCAAATATCTGATGAACTTTATAGTGTCTTCCAGTAAGAGGGTGTTGCACTGCTGGACACGCCGCTCTAGTTCAATCGTTCCAGATCTAGATATAACGGACGGGATAGCTTTCAGGGAACGCTTCATTATTATGTTTGATGAAGAACAGAAACAAGTGATATCCCAGAAGTTAGTCTGATGAATATATTTGCATGATGGTTGCGTTCCCTCTCCTTCAAGCAAATACAGATTATTCTTCGCGTGGCGTTTTGTAATTTGCGGATAATTATTCTACCAATTCACAATGCTTGCTTTCTCATCCAATCACGCGTCTAATGCGCTATAAGCTGTGATTGTGTGCCGCATCAGTGGACCTAAAATACAAAACAGGCTTTGAAAACGGCCAAATAAATCCTTGTATATTGTTAGACGATCCGTTTACGATGCTAATGTCCGTATGATGACGAACATCGGCTTTAAATTCGTCCTTGAGATACACGCATTATGCGTTTACAGAATCCAAGAATAATTACCAGCTGCGTGGTATGTTCACCGAGTTAATTCGTGGGCTTTTAGGATTTGTCTTTGTGTCGATTTGGGCGATCCGTGTAGAGTCATAAATGTATCACGAAAGTTTGGTGTGACCAGCCACGATGTGGAAGACGGATGCTCATCTGCACCACTGCCAATCCATTTAACATTCGATTCCTGGAACCAGGTACCCACGAATGCCATCGGAACTACTTAACATTTAGTCGTACTACAGTGATACAGCGATTAAACATTCACCAGTGGATTCCGGATGTTGACGGTTGGCTGTCAATTTACTTGTAGGGAGTGGATACCTGGTCAAAAGATCGGAAAGACACACATTCAACATGCCGACACCAAGCACACTACATCTTATGAAGTCATGAACTTCATTCATCTTAACTGTGAGATTATCAGCACCGTTGGCCACAAAATGTCGTGTCAACTAGCACCAAATATGACGGATGAAACGGAGGTTTCTACACTAGATATTCACCAAGCACTGCGTTCAATTGGGGAACTAGTTGGCGCAATGCTCCAGGAAGTGCAATCTCTTCCAGGGTAACAGTTAAAAACCACAATGACAATCATTTATATAGTGTTTCAGATTTGTTTCGCTTTCGTTATTGGAATGTCAGCCAAGGCAAATACAAACTGAGGCGCTGTCACCTATATTGTGGAATTTGGTGGACAGATGGATATCAGTCCTGAGAAAAACAAATTCGGAAAGCCCAGTATGTCAGTGAGATATGGTACGTTCAACTCCTTTGGAAAAATATGGCGGACAGGCAATGCGGACAGAGGTGATTACTTTGCGTGCGATGAACGCTTGAGGTAGCGATGTTCGCGGAAGTATACGAGTTCGTAGGGTTCGAACTATTGAATAGAAAAGCTATCCAAAGTGTTTGAAGCAGACAATGTTTGCGCGTGCAATTTTTTCTGGGGAATATTGAATTAAACGGGGCTTTTGCAAGCGAAATGTCCCAACTACACTGAAGCGATCCCGTCAATTTCGCCCTTTTGGCCTATTCAACATGGTTATATTTAAGTAGTTCGCGGGATGATATTCTCGGTGGTACAGGAATTCCACACGTGTACCGAAAATCCCATTACTTGCAAAACTTCCTTTGTTGTAACGTTTGCCTGCGTGGTAGAGGTTCTGCTTCCGATGTTGATGGAGCGTGATTTTGCTTATCATTTTTCCGCTAAATTTGATAAATTTTTGTAGTAATGTGTGCTTCAAAGTAGACCAATGAACAGGCTACGAGTCTTCCAATAAGTGAGACAAAAGCTTGCTTGATTGTGGGTATAAATCACTGTATTCGCTTCTGTTTTGCCTATAACTCCACACTGCCCTCCATGGTCAAATGAACACCATTTGTTGTGGACGATTTAGATTTACTTATATCATATTCTTAGTTTCACGTTTTCCAAAAAGAGGGGCGTAATTCTCGAACCAGTGGAATACTTTTGATGAAAAAATACACTGAAAAGTCATACTCCGTTCAATTTATTTCGATCATAGTGATCTTCATCCTACGGCGTATTTGTGTCAGAAATTATCTTCATCTGTATTATACGACGAATGTAGCCTGGCTCAAGTTAACGGTCAAACTGGAGCTGAACGTTTACATTGAACCTAATGGTACGGTCCTTCTAAGCAACCAATGAACTATAAGTGCTTCAAACACTGTCGGCACACGGGATATAGGTTTTGTCCGTACCCTCAATTGGGACTGAGGTAAAGATAAGCTATGAAGTTCAGGTTAGTGCTGAACTTGCACCGTCACATTCTCAATCAAAATGACTCAAACGCAAAAGCAGAGCAGTGCTTTGGTAGAGGAATCCGGGAAAATTGTTGCAGTCCTTTAGGCAAAACCAAGGGAGGCTGGCCACCTAGAAGCCTCCTAAGGGAAGCAGACCCAGACGTTTGTTGAACTTGCTAACTTTGTACACTAGGAGGAAATTCAGAGACTGGCACGCTGCTCCAGCTCAGTCGGGTACGTGATATAGGCATTTTCTATTAAAGCTTTTACACCAAGATTTTCAAAATATTTGCGGCGTAATATGCATTGGTAATACACAATCAAACGAATAATCTGAATCGAATGACTCAAGCCACAAGCTAATGTAGATTCAACGGCCTTCAGCACGGTAAAATACGATCACAATTTGGACGTGTACCTTGTATGTCAATAAAATTGCCACTCGAAATTAAATAGTTCAGTTCAGAAAGAACTTGGTATGGGGTAAGCCATAGATCCTTTACCTCAAAATGATGTGGCAAGTGCGTTTTGGTTCCAATTGAAGAGGCCACTGAAATAATCTGATATTTTATGAGTCACAAGAACATTTAAAATCGTCGGAAATTTTCGCGTGGAGTGTTTACAAGACGACTGTGCATCTGCAATTGGGGACAATCAGGGGGAGAGTTCATTCCGTAATGAATGAAAAGTTGTAGGCCAACTATTGTCCTACCTAATGATTATTATTATTCTTTCCAATCTCATTTTACATTTTTATTATTTTTCAATTTATTTATTTAGTTTTACTTATTGTTACTATTCATTTATTTTCATTCTGATGTACTTATTTATTTTATTCATTTATTTACATTTTCTTTAATGAAACATATTATTATCTTACCAGATTCTCTGCTGGGACCTTACTTTTGATGAATGAATGAGTCCAGTGGCATTCTTTAAAACACTCTTTTCGCATGCATGTAATGTGTGATATTGACTGATAACATTGCTTGGACTCTTGGTTAGTGAATGACCTCTCAGTAAACTCTAGCCTAGACTTGTGCATAAACAAATGTTCCATAAGCGAACTTTTACCCAATTCGTTCGACGTGCAGGCTAATTGGCCGCTGGTGTGGCAGCAGTGGGAAGCGAATCTCGAGCGGTCACATGAGGAATGAAATAAGTCGTCCGTGTCACATTCACAGAATACGAGTACACAATGGTGCCATACGATTGGGATAATCACAAATTACCGGATGCGTATTCTGTCTTTTCGTCTCTAATCATATGAATGGACAAAAATGTTTCAGGGCATAATCAGTTCCCAGCCGATGTTGGCACTGTTGCGGTAATCAGTTCCCAGCCGATGTTGGCACTGTAGCGCCTAACGGATTTTGTGTTCACTGCTTTCACGGTGTCAGATTGACGCCAAGGAAAGCCATGTTCTCAGTTACACACGGTCCGTGCCACTCGCCCGTTCACTAGTAAGTTCGATAGGAGTGTTCTGCGTACATGTGCCAGACTTGTGTGAAGAAAATTCCAAATCTCACATAGACCTGATCCTATATATTTTATCTGGTCTACATCACAGGACAAGATGTTTAGATAATGATGTGAAATTCTTGCTACAACATACTGCTATCCAGGGTCTTATGTTTGGGCACACAAAATAGACACGTGGATGCCCAACGAAATTTGCGGCCTTGCGGGTGTATGCGGATTTGTTACAAGGAGTAAAGTCTATCGGTGGACACATGGCTGAGGGTGCAAATTGGTTTAATTCATGCAAACTGCCTCTTTTTTGTTTAACTTTGTTGGCAGATAAGTAGGAGTGACAGCGCCCAGCGACTGTTAAAGACCAGTAGGCGACAATGATCTAAGGTAAGGATTCAAAATACTGCGCACTCATTGTGACACTGAGCCGATTTACGAATTGTTTATCGAAGATTATCAAGCGCGAACTCACAGATACCGTGGTAGACATTCAGGAATCAGAATCCTAACTCGTCTTAGTGAAAAGGTGGCAGGAATCGGTGACGTGGGAACTGGGTGGCGTTGGTTCTTGCTGGGTCCCTTCAATGAACATTGATCAAGGGAGCCCCACAATCCGATTGTCTGAAATGATCACCAAAGAAAATGAGTTCACGGTGTAAGGCGAAACAGCAACCTCATCGTCACAATGCTGCCAAATTTACAGATGCGAAAATAAGCGCAAATACAGTCTGAGCGTACGGATTAAACTTCAGTGTATCCTCTCAATCTCTCACTAGGAGATCTGCATTTGTTCTTTATCCGGGCAAAACGAAACACCCTGCAACACAGTGGAATTTATTTCAAAACAAGCCTATACAAAGTCTTTAAACTAACCGTTACCCATGGAATTCCCTCTCAGGATCTTTTGAGAAAGGCGATTGAAGCAGATCGATGTCTAAAAGCACATACCTTTGTGCATGCTCCGAAGAGTGATACCAAAGACTAAGAGAAAAACCAGTGCAATGGAGAATGAAGTGTGATCTGAAAAAGCTGAGCGCTTGTACTGCAAAGAACATTAGATGGGGCAAAATAGGTATACTTCGTCCAACACACTCTAGGATAAATACTCTCCTACTAAAAAAGACGGACTAATCTCGCCTACCCGCGTACATGTAGACCATGTTAACTAGTGCAAGCGTGGCAGCCCACTAAGAGGACGAAAAGAGGCCGTCTTGGAATCAACCCACTCTATCAAGCGCTAAGGACAAAGTGAATGCTGACCAGCAAGGAAGATGGATAATCAATCGGTCAAACGGCAGGCATATGAAACACCAGGCAATGCAGCTCATGAATAGTGCTGCAAGATGAGGAGATAGTGGATGGTGGTTCTGAAATCAAATGTTTTGTTCGAAAGCAAGAAATACAGCCCATTTCGCAATACATATTACAATGAAATTAGTCAGAAGGCAAGTGTAATTTTTCCTGTAGCCAGTCAATTTACAGCTCAAACTATCGGTTTGCAAACTATAGAGAGGGAAGCACGAAGGAAACGTCTGTCCACCCAACGGTGCATTGAACGTTCCTCCTCACATGGTAACGAAGGGTCTGCAAACCATTTTCAAAGCTCGGGGAGCAGATCAACGGTCACGTACTTAACAACCAACGAATGCATATGAGCTCATAACATTCCAACGATTTAATCGACAGAAATACCTACCGAGTGAGCATTGCAAGATAACTCTTCATGATCCTTCACGTTGCAGATTCTTCCTGAACGGTATCGGTTACGACATTTATCCTTCAGACTGTTTTCGACAGGTTCTTGCATTTCGCCAACGTTTTTGAGCGAACGTTAGGAACAGATTTTGGGTCAGTATTCTAAAACTGGCATTTCACAGGAGCGGCGTTGATCAGGGAAACACAAACCATCATAACAGCCCGCAGAATGCACCAGGTGAGAATTTACAAACCCTCCCTGCGAAATTATTTTCCTGTGACAAATCAGCATGCACATCTCGCCCCTTAAACGCTCAGACCGGAAATTAAAATGCCTACTAAAAGGCGCGTACCCCACAGTTGCTGCCATATTTAACTTTCTGCTCACAGGTTTACCTAAATCGTCTACAAACTTACGAAGTTACAGTTTTACTATTCGGGTTCTTCTTGATGATTTTGAGGCTTTTGAAAGCTTTTTTAAATATTCTGCTTCCAAACCACTCGCGTCTGAATAGTCCTTCTACTCTATAGGACCAAGTATTCTGTTTAGTTCACAACGAAATTACAGCTCTGAATTTTTGTTTTATTTTAAATAGAGCTTGTCAGCAGAGTTTAATTTTGGCCACGTTGGGTTTTGAACTCCAAGATTTTGACGTGTGGGCGGATCTGTTTAAGTGAGTGTCACTAGAGTGTTCTGTAAAACACTTCGCAAATATCGCATCACAATCAAAACGTTCCAAACACGTTGGAAGCTTCCTCGCTCGTTACCCATGTCAACATGCGAAAATAAATTAATTCCCTAAAATACTCCGGATTATATATTCACTTTATCCTGATGGTTTCCGGCGGAATTAAACAAAACAAGGGGTGATTTTTAAAATCGACATTTATCGGATTGTTTTTTGTGTTCAAAAATTTGTGCACAAGGTCTGTGACATACACCGCGAATTTGATGCAAACGAGCGATCTCCCGTCACTAGAGAAAAGCTCACACCTGATTGTCCTGTCACCCTGGAAAGCAATCAGTTCACGATATAACCAATGAACAGAAACGCGGGGAACTCAAAGCATTAAGTCACTCAAAATAATGTAAGTTATTCCACGGGAGATGGGAGATAAATTTGCAAGTCCATGACAAACGCCAACTATGAGCTTGTAAATAGGTTCCAGGCTCTGATAAACAACCCACGTTTTGACCGTTAATTTCAGGACTTCGTGTTTCTGTCAACGAACGAAAGGTGGAATGGTTTATTCCTAAAACAAACACATATTAGTGAAATGACGCGGACAGAGGTGACCTATGGTCTACCACAATTTCTTTGTGTGCATAGTGGCGTCACGCTCCTGCAACCGAAGATAGTATTTTTATTGTAGCTTTCAATGCTCACGTGCTTTGTTTGAAGGGGAGACGGAATTCGGTTCTTCAGGGTTGATTGAGCACTCCCGTGCCAATAATTTCAAGGCCCACTTCAACTTCAAGGTAGATAATTGGGTTTTTCAGGGTATCGGAACGTAGTTCACTGACGAAATCAAATATCTCGGGACACAAGATTTCAAACCATGCAAAATTTCAGGTTGTATCTGATATTTACATCTGCAACACAGATATACGCTACAATGAAAATAAAGTATCCAAGAATTACTCCAGTCCAAGATAATGCCAGGGACACTTTCTTGATCAGACAAATTGTCACGCGCATTTATAACAGATTGACAAGCCTAAGGTTTGTTTCAACTCACGAGTCGAGAAATGGTGGGTACCACACTTGTGTAGCGATAAGTGTAGACTGTTCCAGCTTGAATGGGGCAAGTTGGATATAGGCCGCCACACACACCATTTCGACGCCGTGGAATCGCCATGAGTGAACTCCAAATTGAGACATCTCCAGGTTCGATGTTTCTAACTGTTCACAAAGGACGTGATGAAGAATGATGCGGAAATCGTGTCCGCTTAGGCGTAGTACGGACCAGAACTGTATACTTCAAGCCTCCATCAGAATCTCAGTCTTGACAGATTTGTGATGAGCATCTTATTTGCACTTGTAAACCATTATACGGGGAGGAAGCATAGAATGCTTTTTGGTCAGAATTGCTAATATCATTCGTTGCAAACTTTTCTATATTCAGGGTGCTCCTATATACACTCTCAATCAACTATTCCAATAAGCTACGACAAACAACTTTGTGTCGTGACGAACCACACTAATCCACGTACATACAATATTCTACCCATCGGTGCACGCTACTGAAAGAGTTCACCGAGGGAAATAAATTAACACGCTTAATAAGTAGGTTTAATCGTATTTCATGAAACACACCGACATATATTTTGTCCATTCGGCTCACAGAAAACCTGTTATAAATCAAACCAGCAAAAAACAATTATACTAAGGTAAACACTTCCGTGCTGCGAATGAAATTGTGATTGTGGCCCCTTCATTCATAAATAATTTGCAGGGATCGCTGCTGAATGGAGAAGCGCTCACTGAGAGCACGTTGGCGCCAGTATATCCTGTGCGGGGGGAAAGGAAACAAAAGTTCAGGCATTGCTGAAAACTTTGGCTTATTTGGCAATTAGCAGTGTACGTTTTATCTTCTGGGTGAAGTCAATAGGTCTAAAGTAGCCGAGAAGCGTACAGCACATGTTATCAAACATGAGGTAACCCCGCTTGTTTGAAGGAGCAATCATTAATCAACTTTACAACCACGAGTATTTTGGCAATTAGTCCTAACAACATTAAATTTGTTTACATGACGAATGTCGCACATTTGATGGGCGTCAAACGTTATTACAACATGACTTACAACGCCCAGAGAAGCCTTCGATGAACAGATTCACCGGCTGTCAACTGTGTTTTCACGTGTCTTAATTAAATATGTTGTATATGGTAAATTGAGGCTGCAAATGCTACGTCACCGGTGAACGTTTTCCGGGGTTCTAGAAGTCCATTCATTTGACTTTTTGTCGATGATGAATTATTGTGCCTTCCCCTGCTGTTTACTGTCAAACCATTTCGTAAGCCGCAGTCAAGTTTCGCAAGCTCTCATTCATTTCCCGCCTTAGATCCTTCGGAGAAATGCAGTTTTCCGGTCACAGCAAAGTTTCTTGTTTATTGGAACGGCAGCAGTATTGACTGTACACCTGCATTAGTGAGTGTTTTCCATGTTTTGACAAACAACGTGGCAAAACCAACAGTGGTAAGTTTGATTCGCAATCACATCTTGGCTCCCAGTAATTCCCTAAAGATTATATCGTTACGTTCTGTCATGCCGCTGTTTTGCGAGATGTAGAACTCCTCCGTTAGCCGTCTGATAACATGCTTCTGCAAATAAATGTTTGCTGTAAAATAAGGTTCCTGATCCCTTAGGAGCTTTTCTAGTACGCTGTGATTAGATACGATGATGCACTACTCTTCCACTCATCGTTACTTCCTGTTGATTTGGCATTTTTGCAGCCTCGTCCCATCACTTTTCATGCTTAGTCATTTGGTTCCACTGACCGCCAGCGCAAAATGGCCCTTTAACATCAGAGGAATCAGAACAGGCCTATCCACGGTAGAGAACAATACTTAATGAGCTGAGGTGCTCCGTAGAACTCGCTTACATCATTTTGCACCGCTTAAAATAGCCACATATTCCAATACTTCATTTCTCACTCATGTCTGCCGAAAGAAATCACATTTTTGGAACACCGCGTGTGTGCCATCTCGCGTCATTCGATCATTCGTTCGCGCCTCAAGAAAAGAGCTGCCACGAGCAACGTTTGACTTCATCATGTTCCAAGTCAATGCGCCTTTCCACTCAAATTCAGCCCACGAAATGTGTTCCGTTCTTCATCATCCTCCCGTTCTCAACGCATGTTCAATTATACACGGCAGATTCAACTTTCCATAGTGCGGAATCCTGACTCAATTTTTCCATCATACTTCTGAATCGCAGTCCGTCAATGATATAAACGCCCAACATGTACTTCGGATCCTTCTATCAGGCTTCTAAAATTGGCAAACAGTGAAACATATGTTTGCCATTTCCGTGACTGGTACCGGATGATTGGAGGCTGAAGTGTTCAGCGTGCAGTATTTTCGCGAGTACGTTTGTGTTCGCTAATCATTCAGGGATTCTGTGATGGGTATGGTCATGGATTTTTCGAGCCCAAAATGACAGCATCTTCTTATCTAGGGCCCAGACCACCGCTAAACTTCCCTACCTGATGGTTCCGTAATTCTGTTCAATGTGGGCTCATATATCCAAATCTGTGCTTCAGGACTGTAGCGATATATCGGTCGCTCATTTTGTTTGCAACGGTAAAAACAGCCCCGACCTCGGTAAGTTTGATAGACAGCTGATAATCTAGCGCCTACTATATTTGGTCACCAGGTTTTCCTGCACTTTTGTCAACCGAAGGTTTTAAGCTTTTGAGAAGATCTGATATTGGAGCGCCCGTTTGAAGTCCGGGCCGATAAATAACTCCACTTGGACACCTACACCTAGACGCGGATTGAAAATATGTCACTTAACAGTCAGCATCTACACGCTTCCTCGTTCCAAGCTCTCATGGATTACATTAAGCTGTCTCTTGCCTTCCTTAGTGATATATTCGCTTTTGGATCAAGTAGACACAGCCGTGTTCAATTGTTAGCGGCCTGCATTGCATGCTGTGTAACATGATTAATATCAGCTCACGCTGCAAGATTAGAATAATCCAAAGTCTTATTACTTACGGGTGATTGAGTGCGGTGAAATAGATTCTCTCACTAACCATGAATGCCACAATGTCATATGGAGATTCAACCACTATTTCTTCCCTGAAAGCTGTTTGGTCCTACATTTGCGAAACATCCCTCATTTTCTGCGGCTGCAACGCAACAAATGGCGCCTCAGTTAAACGTTGATGAGGCGATGCTAATTTTAAATGGACAGACAAGTTTTTTTTAAACCGCACCAGTTTCAGTTAGCTACTCATAGGCTCAACCTAGGTAGGTCAGTGTACATTAAGGTGACTCTAACTTGATACAAAATTTGATGCATAGATTTATTGGTTCAAACAATTGTAAGGCTCATCGACGCTGTTTCGTTTAATCTCGCCTACACAGTGCTCAAATTTCTTCGGCTGTCGTTGGAATCTGGCCAAAGCTTCCAGTTTGCCATTCTCTGAATATATATTTCCGAAAAAAGGCGACCATGGATAGTCGTTGAAAGGTCTTATTCATTAGCGTGAACTATGAAGCTGAAGACGAAATATTTCAGATCATGAACTCTGGATGAGTATCCCGTTGCGGCTTCGAAACATCATCACGTCTTCAGCGACGTTAGGCGTTTACTCCAGTGAGGTAAGAATTCCGTAGAACTTTACGTCCGAAGGTCATTACCCACCTAGTGTTAGTCAGCTGTTTGGGTCTCCAGATCCACACACACATAGGCGCTTGGTACGCGACCGAAGGAAAACAAATGGAAAATAAACTTGTTAGTGAAATAATTTTACTGGGGCGAACCTCTATAAGACATACGAGAATGCCAGCAATGATGGATTCATAGCCTCAAAGCAATAATATTATGCTGGTTAGGTTTATTCTTTCTACCTACCTGCAACGAAAATTTGGTAGCTCGATTACCCAAGATTAGAAAAACAAACCATTTCGTAAGGAAAACGAACTACCACACTAGTTCTTTTTAAAACATCAACAACAACAAAAATCAACAAACGACCAAAAAAAGAAACAACAAAAAGAATAATCACAAAAAAAACAAAAACAATAAAAAATAATGCGCTGTCATTGTTCTGAGATACTTAGTTGAAATGTCTCCACTTGAGTTGATGTACTCTGATGATCGCCTCTGCTCAATTCCTTAGACACGGTCTGTATGCGCACCACAAGGATGTATGTTTTGCCTCACGCTGCTTATTGTGTGTTCTTACGTATTAACTGGCGACAGCTCCACTCTAGGTACCCTTAAACAACGAGCTAAAATCTTATATGTCTTCGTGCCCGGTGGTATTGTGGACACCCGATTTAGATAGACTAAGCGCTTCCGAGGCTCAACTGGTTGGTCGTTGTGGGTTGAATACGGGACGAGCAGACGAAATAAATTACATACTTTAGACTTGTGTCGATCACATACCCTCCCATGCAGAAATTGCTTTGCAACGTCAAGCATGTCAAAAATCCATCCAAAATCGAAAGACAGCACACCGCCACCAGTTATTGGTCGTGAAAATGAATCACTGAGAGATATAAGGAACCTATCAAAACCGGTTCATTCAAGGCATCACAGATAAGCCAATGTTACATATTACGTCTACTAAGAGCAGATTTCTACACTATTAGACATTTCCACAACTTTCTTCTGCGGCACCACTAAGCCATCCCCTCAAAAACATGGGAGCTCTGAAGAGACCAAGGATTCATTCAAGGCCTAGTGACAGAAACCTCCAGGACATAAAAACAACTGAGTATCCATGAACATCGCAAATTTCGATGGACGCGAAAGACAGTGGAAAGGGAAGCAGTAAATGTGAAGGAAAAGGCCGAAGGTCATTTTTGCCTAATATGCTCGGCTGGCTATTAGGAGGGTGTAGCTTTTTTCAATGTGGGACCGGAATTGCTATCCGATGCTAAGCGAAGAGAAACTAGATTATCAGGCCCCCTATATCTGTCAAAAATTCAGCTGATCACATACTAAATCATTTCCGGACTTTTGGCTTTAGCAGAGCGTCTGACTGTGAATATCGAGCCCTTCATGTCACAGTTTTCAGAGTGTATATCCGTGATCAAACGTTGGCGTGCACATGGCCCTGATGATCTATCTATGCTCGAGAATGGTAATGACATGTTCAGCTAGGGTCTTTGGACTTCTTGACTTCAACAGTGCGCTGAACGCTGTCAAACGGCAAGTGCTGTTATCCCCACTAGCTCAACAACGTATGTCATGGAAGCTTGTTTGATATTTGCATACTTCTGTAAGCATCTGACCGTTTGACGAGGTTTATCCAAGCTTCAATGCAAAACCCAGTGTTCAACAAGCCGATCTCTAAGTTACTATTTGTCATCGAGATAGCAAAATTGTCGTGGAAGATCTCCAGAAACCCGTTATTGAATGCTTCACTGATTAGAAGCCTATCTTCTGTTTGTGTGAAAACAAGGGCCACTAGACTTAATGCCATCATAAGCTTTTGGCGTGAGCATTGTAACTTCAAATTACAAAGTCAAGTTTTGATAAGTACAGTCCATGAAATTACCTTCTAAAATTCAAGCAAGCTTGTAGGCTGTGGAGAATTTTACACATCTTAGGAGCTAGATCAGCCCTAAGTGAAATATGTCTGATATAATCACTGCTGGATGCTCAATTGCTCAACTCGCGGTTGCTAGCCTCAAAATGGGTATCACCTGGATATATAAGTGGAATTACTGGGCCTGTTGTTTCGTGGTTCCAAGACATTGCTTCTGTGGGCAAAGGAACTGATTTACGGCCATCGATTCTGCAAAATCGATTTTGGTGTCGTAAACAAAAAAATTCGAAACGAGAGGATTGCTACTTGCTTGTGCAGCAGGTACGTCAATGTCAGAAAACATTGAATGCTATCACTGCCATCTGCCATCTATCGAGGAGAATGCTATTGTTTGTCGGTGCTTCAGAATGTCACAGTCCGTGCGGCGGACTGTGTGTTACATGACAGAAAGGCGTTCAACGAATGGCGAATAGTCTGGTTGCTTGAGTTTGGGTGTGGTGTGTCTTCTATGATGGAATAATCGTGACACCTCTTTCGCTTGACTAGAGACGTTCAGGGAAATTGCATCGCGATGTAGAACCCTAAGAATGCCTGGAACGGGCACTATCTCAAACCGTCAATCACCACGCAGTTTACCTTCTTTTTATTACAAGGCTTCAATTTTAGTTGGATAGAGGCTAGGCATAGGAGCATGAGTGTGAAGTAATGTTGCTATTTTTAATGATGAGATAGGTGATGTTAAGGGAATACGCTTTGATTAGTGGAGTGGGATTGGGCCACAAATCTGAGTTCAAAACTGCCAGGTCTGCAGTATGCCGCACCGTCGTTCAGGCTACAGTAAAAGCTAGACGGGGAACTTAAATGATGAAACCACACTGTGACATATTTAATGATTCATATCTCACCCTGACGGAGCCATTTTTATTGGTGATGATCCGTTTGCGACACAGCCACCAACATCGTTGAACCGAGGAATATCCATTGGAAAGGAACATCCAGCCACGTTTCCCAGTTGCCTACACTTTGCCAGATTTTCCTCAAAAACGGGGAACAGTATAAGTGGACAATCTTTTCACACTTGCACCTCACACAACGCGACATCATCAAACTATAACGAGTTTAGTGCTTCGCGTAGTATGCGACAGGTTCGCAAAGGTTTCCAGTGTTAATATATTGAGTGTTTATTTGGTATATTGCCTTTTGCTACTTTCTACGGTTTGATGCGGCGATGCTGAATACCGTTAGCTCTAGAATTACATCCGAACGTCCTTAAAGGAAGATTTCATGCAATCTGTACGCATCGAATTAGTGGACGATTCAAATCGGTATTTTATTCCCCTGGTCATTATTACTTTGTTCAAATTGATTGATATCGGAGGCTGCATATTGCACGGTCTTACAGGAAATATACGAAATGTTGGAACTTCTTGATCTCAATGCTGCTAATTGGGAATGCGCGATTTAATTTGAATTAAAAGCCGTATTTGCACCAGTTATTTGCGCGTGATACCTTTCAGCCTGACGATATGCGGCGTGAATGTTTGCGAAATTAGCGTCTCGAAGCCCACCGTGTTCAGTGATTGATATATATTTTCAAGTATAAAGACTACGATTCATTGTAAGGATTTCTGTCTTCGCTCACACAAACAATACTATTCTTGTTGGTCAACTACACCCTTTCACTACCTACTGGCTACAATCCAGACGCAAGTTATCATGCCATAGCAGAGGGTTACCTTGCTTTCGTTACCCAGATATTGAAAGTTTAATACCCGGTTTCAACATCCTAAATGTAATGTCAGCAAGTCAGCTGATAGATCACAAGAGATTTACTCTGTTCTGTGTGTAATCCAAATTGCACCATGTTTTCAACAGAATTATTTGCAGCACATCATCGTATTATCCCATCCCAAATGCATAACACATCATTTTTTTAGCGCTACCCACCGTCACAATTTGGAACCTGACGCTCAAATTGTGTTTGGATCCCATGAATCAATCAACCGGCGGGACTTCTGTGTGGTGCTTTTTGAGATTTCTCCCTGTGGTTGAAGGCTCGGGATGGTAAATTAAGTAATGCATCAGCTCACAATACCTTAGTTAGTTAGCTAGTTAGTTGCCACGCAGGACAGCACCTCCCGGTTAAACAAGCCCGACAGAAATGTTGCAAGGACGCTTAACATTGCGTTCGCTGTAACACAACTGGAGATTTGTATGCCGTGTGACCAACTGAACGCCGATTATATTTTTCAGTTTCCCAGCAGTCGACCTGCAGTGGTGGTCTCGATAAAGAATGTTCTGGTAGGTTTGAGTCAGAGGTGATTTATTCCTCGTAAAGGGTGCACCACTTTGATTCTGAAAAAGACCTCAGTCACGACAGCCTAAAAATTGTTTAGGCTTGATCACGGCTTATTTATTGGACAAAATGATCATCTTGCTGAGAATAGGTGAAAATAGCGGCACAATGTTTCAGCCCAATTCAACTTCACAACCTGAGAGCACTTTGCTAGGAATGTTCTTCACAAAACACTCCCCAACTGTCTTTGATCAACAGCAAAAGCGACCGGGAGTCTATGCGACTCTCTGGTGAATTTCATTGAAAAATGCTCACATTTTTACCCTTCTTCACGCTAACACGAACCACCATCCAGACAACCATCGATCTCAGAGGCGACTGAAATCCAACTGCTGGATCCAAAGGTTTGCGTTTAAGAGAAATTCCCAGCAGGCCGCTTTTAGCTATCAATATAGAGTAATAAAATTACAGTTGGGACCGATGCTACCGGTGGATGCGTACGCCATGAATGCAACACTGTCAAACTACGAGTGCTTTAATGTATTGAACTATGAAACCTGTTTCTCCTATTTTTCACATATTGAGTGACAAGGAAAATCTGCGCGTTCACGTCTTCAATTAACTTGTTTTGGAGCGATTCACTATGCATTGAGCTGCGGTTTACGCAGGTCCCCAAAATACAGGCCATTCCTATGCAAGTACCATTCTGCAAACCTTTAATTCCCTATGAACGTTTAATAGGCCACAGTCACGAATATGAGCATAAGGTATTTTCACTCACGTGGGAATAAAATGCAATGCGTCGGTTCGTGCACGAAATCATCGAGATGACAAGGTTGACAAAATTGTGCATATTGCTTTTCAAGCCCAATGAATTCAACAATTGCGTGAATTACCGAGGCGCTGCAACAACCGACCACTGTCAACCGGACTTCGGGCTGTGTATGGTTGCATGTCCGTTTCATAATGACGCAGGTAATAAGAAGCGCTAGCTTTGAGGACAAAGCCTCATGATCAGTAAGCTTCCTGCACGCATGTTGGTCAGAACTCACCAAACCAATTCATATACGACCGCCAGGTGTTCAAGACTGAGTGGTTTGTGTAGATCTTTCGATTGTAGCAACGTCGCATCAATGCACCAGGCCACGTTATCAGAATCCAGAGCTCCGTAGGCCAAAACGCCCATAACCCTGCCACGGAGGATGAGAAGAACCGCAGGGAGGCAAAAGAGGCGTCTGTATCCCTGGCAATTATGCTAAGGTTTAGTTGCACTCAAAGCAGCCTGTTAATTTAGAAATTAGTCATTCAGAAGCTGAGCGAGCACGATTCTCAGAAGAGCTGTCTTCCGCGAGAATACCAACTCGAGAGAGGAGGGTTACTCTTCGAGCAGAAATTGTCAACTTGCTTTCGAGTTAAGGATTTTGAGGGATATATCAGATTGTCTTCATTTGCGAAACTCTTTTGAGGCACTCATGTGTCTAGTCGGACAGCCAAGTTTTGACAGTAGGAAATCTTCACCCTCTAAATTTCTGGTTTGCATTTTGTTTGCTCACTACAGAAGTTTGTGGTGGCTTACAATATCATGGGTAACTACGAAGTTTTTGTGTAGGGGTTTGAATACGTTTATATTCGAGTGTATGCAATATTACAAACGAAATGTTTGCATCTTTGGCACCCTCAGTGAATTATGTTTGCAGCTTGTGCTTCCATCACGAAAATCCCTCAGGGACAATGAAGCGATGACGTTCTCTGGTCACTTTGAGATTCCCGACGATTCTGCATCTTGAGCAGCCCAACAACTGAGCCTCTCTTTGGTAACATCGTTGCCAGTTTGAATTTCACTTTACCTGTGAGGGCTTATGGCGCTGTTTCGTCCGTGTGGCCAGTAAGGTTGGTGAATAGCACAATAACAACCTATGATGTTGTACGCAGGCAGAGTTGCTAACCCATTCATCGGTATCCATTGGAATATCGACTTGCCGAAGATTATTGCTCGCGGACGATTTTCTGGAAGTCGGTTGTAGATCTATGGATGAATAGAAAATGTCCCCGTTCTGGTCTTATTGCACCATATAACCTGTGGCATTTTGACAAAGACGAATGCGCAAAATTTCCAAGTACCATAAAGTGATTACCAGTATCGGAACAAATGGGACGCCTGACCGTTTTACGCTTAGTACGCATTTATGTAATGGCCCACATCTTGTCTGTCAATCATTTCTGGGTTTCTTGGCACCGCAAACTTTCTATCCTTGTGGTTTTAATGGGTTCGGTATTTCAAGGGGCACGATCATCGATGATCGTACAAAGAGTAAGTGTTTTCACTCCCTCTGTGAGACTTTTGAAATTGCCCAGAGAAAGAATTTGTGTAACCACGCCAATGGCGCAAAATTCAGTTCAATTGTCTGGGTGCGGAAACTTTCTCCTATCCTACATATTAAGATTCTGATTGACTTACCCCATCGAGTGAGGCTTGATCTATCTGAGTTCGTTAACTTCAATAGACAGGAACGTCTCAGTATGGGACTGACAGCATTAGGTGTTATTAGTACAACAGCTCTGTTCACTTTACAATCAGGTTTACAAACAGTCATTTCGTCCTGTGTGTCAAATTTTTACGGCTGCGGAGGTCATCTTTCGTCCCGAGGTTGATTTTCTATGCGCAGTGTCTGACTCTCCAGTGATGAACGGCACAAAGTTGAAAAAAATAAAAACGTTAGGGTATGACTGTTTTAGTAACTAGTTAGAATGTTCGCGGCACGCCATGAAAATGGAAGCCTCCGTGTAGCCTTTAAAGACGACGAGTAAGATTTGACTTCCAGCAAGATACATTGGGTGACAGAAGAGAAGATAGTTTGCGTGTGTTGGATGTATGCGTGAATTTAGCCACGTTAGATCTATGTGTCGCAGTAAACCAGTTGACAGAACTATGCTGTCCTGTCGATAAATCATCCAGGAGTATACTTTGAGACAATACGTCTTCGATGGCTTTTATAACTATTTTGCCATGGTGGCTTGAAACACATTATTCACGAAATCTCATTGCTGTAACCCTCTTCTGAAAAGGCGAAATCAATTTGATGCACGTGATAGTATTGCCGGTCGGAGCTCATAAATTCATATGAAGGACACGCGCAGAAAGGCACGTCTAGCGTGTTGCTTAATACCTCATATGCTTCGGCTTTTTCCTCTTTTCCGAAGCGCAGTTAAACACAAGAATACAGGAGAGAAAAAAGTTCAGAAAAATGTGTTCGAAAATGAAGCCTGTTTGGTGGCACCCAAAAGGAGCAAGTGAAACTTGGGACAGAAGTTTTCGTGTGAAGCTTCAACGCTACATGTGGGGAGGAAATCTCGTCTGGTATGATATACTTTGTTCATACCTAGGAAAGTACGTTACGAAGTTATCTCGATAGATCCAAGTTGCTTTTCCTGTTCCAACGACTTTACCCTGCCAAATGTGGCCTAAATTGAGACGCGCATTTTGTGGCCTGTTCATCTCTTCTGTGTGAATAAATTTAGCATTCCGAACAAAATCATCCAGGCCCATAAAAAATGGAAGCAAGTAAGCGTAAGTTATATATCACTCAAGTCACAAAACTGGTGTCACAACAGCGTCTACATTCTAACCGGAGAAGTCATGATGAACATTGATCTTTTATTCATGTGAATAGCATATATGATCGACGAAATTTATCTGGATTGTTGCCATGAGGGCAATGCATCATGTATCATTGACACTCACCGCAACATTCCTTGTCATTGCCAGTGAGAAATTGTAGGCCGGCGTTTGACATAAAATGATTAATTTCACTTTGGTTGTGAGCCGAAATTTGTTCCAAATTCGTGAGCGCGGAAGACCATGATAAAACAAAACGCACACAAATGGGCGACATTTCGTTAGCTTTGGAGTTTCGTTGATAATGGCGCATATTTGAAGATTTTTGCTTATCTCCCGAATAGGAGACACCCCCTATGGGTTTCAATTGATTCTTTTCTACTATATCTACTTCAGCCTGGCGTGTAGTATGTTTCGCGTTGACCAATTACGAGGACCTTGACTCAAACCGCAACTTATTGTCGGATGATGGAAAAGAAAACAATAATTTGTCCCTAACGCTACGCGGAATTTTGTTCGCACTTGACCCGCAGTCTGGCCACAAGTAATTCTTCTATACATATTTGAACGAGCGTTGGTCCGCTGTCACTAACAGTAAGTCGGGCTGTTATGTGGACTGTTGATCGTGGCCCAAATAATGAACATTAAACATTGTCAAGCTTCCAGGGAAACTACCTGTTCATAAAGAAGGCATCCATATTAGATGTATGTGACACGCTTCCTCACCGATTTTTTTGGCGCGCTGCGCCGAAGCACCGTTTGAAATTTTCAGGAGCACAACGGTTCGTTTTCTTCAACAATTGATCTAACCACTTGAGTTCACATATATATTCATTCAGTTTCTAGCTAAGCGATTTGAATAAATTTCCCAAAATACTCCTTGAACTCATGAGCATTAGTTTCGGATCAGCCACCAAGTAATGTATATGCATTGAAACGCAAACTGCTTGCGGTTTTCAGACATCCTGCTTGCTTGTTGTGTATGTGTCTCAAGCAGCTCACAACGTACAACGGAATACGAATTTTCGCTGGATTACTCAGATCACCGAACGGGAGCACCACACGCCCATCAAGTTGATTTCGTCAAGCTTCACCACTTCCTCGTGTTGCCCACTGGCTAGCCAGGATTTCAATCTAAGTAGACTGAGTTCACCGAATCCAGAACAAGCTAACTACGTTGGGTTTGGCCTCAGTGTGCCAGTTGCTCTCTACAGACTACACAACAAATAATCCGGCGCCTTCGCTTCAGTTCCAACCAGTACGCAGGAGACACTCGTGGGGCTCACGTGCGAGGTGTGTGGCAAGTGTTGCAAATCGAAAGTTTGCTAGGTTGTCCGCCATCCAGTGTTGGTGCGATCACCGTTTCTCTAATGGCATGTGCCGATTGTTTTTGCATTTTTCCGAGGACTATTGGCCTAAGCGGACATGAACGCCACGCACAACCCACCCAGGTGATTGCCGACAAACTTGGTTGAGCGAATGATTCCGGTGTCCGCAGTTCCCAAAAAGAGTCACACTTTTTTTACACCTGGCTAACAATAAATCCGTTTGGTGTCACGCAAACCACGCTGTTCGTGAGTTTGGAGCAGCATTTTTTCTATTCTACTGGTTAACCATCAAAATCGGGTTAAGGTTGCCCAACTGGCAAGCACAACAGGATGAATCATCATCTGAAGGACCTGACAAACTATCGGACAAATAGCGTCCCGCTGGTCTTAAGCCGATGACTGAAGCGTCTGGTATGAACAGACCCTCGATTGCGCCGTTTCGATCTAGGAATCTTATGCTGGCACTTTGCGTGCTACTGTTGACCTTCTGGCGTTTGCACCACACTTTGCGTGCTACTGTTGACCTTCTGGCATCTGGCGTCTGGCATCATGACACGGATAAGATTAGCGTTGCTCATGGACCTTGACGCCTGCAGTGCATTTTCACACACCTAAAGCTGCACCCCGACGCCGTCTACAGTTATTCCATTAGATCTCATTTAACGGAAAGCAGATCTGCCGCACCAACTGTACCGCTATCCAGACCCTATACAACCAAAGACGGAAAGATGCATCGTCCGCTGCGCTCGATGAGACATTGAAGGATCTACACAAATGTAACTGCGGCCTATCTCTAGACACCGAGCAGTATTAGAAACAAGTGCTCTCAGCTTCAAAACACGTGAGCAACCAGCGCAGCTGCATAGTGATCCAATTACATGGGAGGATTTCGGCCATACGATCCGTTCAATCGGAAATTCTTCCCCAGGCCTAGACAAGCTCACGCCCCAGATGCTCCGCCGGTTCAGTGATAACGTGCTCGCTGAGTATTCCAACTTACCATTATTATCTATTGGTTGTCTCCCAAATCTCTGCCGGGCGCGTATTACCCTAGTTCCAAAGGTTTCAAATCCGATTTCACCGGAGCTACTGGGGCCGACCCCCGTGCAACACATTCTTGGTCGTTGTGTTCATAGTGCGGTCGTTGATCATTGGGATCATAAATTGCAACTATCTCATATCAGTTTGAATTTCTGCATCGTAACGCTTGTTCAGAAGCCACATTGCTGCTACATTCACTGACTCGTCATTCTTCAGCGACTGCTTTCAACCTCAGCTTGACCTTTCTTGAAATATCGAAAGCGTTTGATTCAGTTTTGCATGACACAATCGTCAAATCTGCATAAACATTTGCAACACTGTCATCTCTAGTTCAATTAATTGCACAGTCCTATGAGAATGCTGTAGCATTGAATAAGTTCTTGGATTGTCGATGCCGCAACTGGAATACCAGTTCCAGGACCCCTAGTATACGGTTTTTCCTTAGCTGACGAATTCATCATGTGTGCAGATGCTTACGTTTGCCTTTAGGAGAAGCATGAGGCTGCGTCATTGGAGTTGTGAAGAGCCGGTATGAAAACGAAAACCCGAAAGCGATGGCGATTTGTGGGGAAGGGGACAGCAGTCTCAGTTGAAACAATTTTGCGCTGGATCAGACAGACGCCGTAACACATTTGTGCATCCACTTCACCTTCATCGGGAAAAGAGTCTTCAACCATTGACAGCATCTGCTGAAACTGCCCGGTGATGTAACGCGTGCTTCATTGATGCCGAATCAAAGAATGGAGCTCACGAGAAAATAGATGATAACGAGCCCAACATGTTCTCGCGTGCTCGGCAAAGTCCGCTGAAAAACGTCCAATAGGTTGAAAATCTACGTCACCTCATCTATCTGTGGCTAACAAGGTCTACCAGATACCCCGATCAGCCACATCCACGCTGGTAAATCACATGTGTGTCTTGGTATTTCATGTCCGAGTGTAAGAATCCCGATGCTTGGGGTGATAGTCTGCACAACAGCGTTCACGTTCGCGATCGGTTGCTCTGCGTCTTTTTAGTCGATGGATTGTATTTTCAGAACGAGTGTTTCCTCGATTTTTATCCCTGATATCCAGCTTAAACACAGCGTGCTCTGGACAAGAGTTAGAATCACTAAGCATTCGCACCATCATGGCTGCCATCAGTTATTTCCTGTAAATCCCGCTCGTTCTCTGTAGGCAGTTATTATTCCTGTCAAGGTTACCAAACTCCTTGGTGCCCCCACAAATACAAGCGGAGAAACAGCTGATACAACATTGCCTAACTGTGGTTTAAATTGCGTTTCCTGTTTGGTTTAGGTCAACAAAATGCATCTGATTTCCAGAAAGGCCTGTATAATTAGCATCGGTTTATTATCTAGTCTGGGGACAATGCGGTTCACTTGCGACTTATAAGCGGACTACTTATGGATGCATTTTATCTCCAGCGTAAAGTGTGAATCGGTCCTCTTCGGTGGTTCAAAATGGGGTCACACAAGCATTAATACCACTTTAGAGAAACCGAGCCCCATACAATGCCGGCATCTATCTCAACACCTCGGAATACAAGATATAATGTATAACGAAATCTCAGCGATCTTACGACACCGTCTTTGGAGTCTTTACAATCATTTCGGAAAATAGAGAAGTTAAAAGTGTAAGCATTTGCACTAGTGGACAATCCTTTATGAGGGAACATTGACGTCATGATTGGTGCTCCCAATGCGGGTGCTGAATCGTCGCTGTTCAGCTAATACCATGACTGGTGTTCAAACATCAGCGATCAGTTAGCTTGCAGTAATTTCCTGTAACCACAGAAAATATAACGAATTATTAATATCCGGTCGAAAATTTGCTCCAATTGATCCGACTAATGATAAAAACACTGCGCTCAGATTGCAGGCTGAAAATGAAAGTGCTCGAGAGACAGGAAACACATTTATCACTGACAAGTGTGCATTCTGCTGTCTGCAGGAAAATATTTTGGTGCAAGAACAAACGGGTGTACGTTTCAGGACAAACTCCACCAGAAAAAAACAATGAACATGGTATTTTCGATTTTCATTGCTAAGACGTGTCCGTAGACGGTAAGACGGTTCTGTAGTGACGGTTTAACTGAATTGAAGGAGGGAGTGTCACACTGGCAGCATAACCCTGATGTCTATTTCTGGACCTGGCAGTATAGTTGGCAAAACGGAGGAGAATTAACAAGTGTTTCGGCTCGGCTATTGCTTTGCATTTTGAATCGCAACATGCGGAAAGGAGTTTGGACCCACGGTCTTTCAGATACGTTACGGAAAACGCGCGAAAACATCATGTGCTGTTTTCGGAAGTGATAAACCTGATGACGATCTATGTATAGTTGCAGTACACAATCAATAGATGTTGGCTACAATCAGGCTTCTAAGATGATTTTGGTGATACAGTTGATAACTGTTTCTTTCCCATATATATTAGATTACTAGCTTTTGGTAGTCCATGCCCGGCACATTGTTAACAGTTGAAAAGTGTTTCTGACAGTGACGGTTTGCCCGATAGTAGGCTGGAAGGCAACAAATCCCTACTATGAATGTTCATTCGTATATCTGGATTAGCTTTTTTCTTATCGCGGTCATGAGGAAGAATGCATGGGCAGTGGAGAAAAAACCCAGTTTTATACCCTACTATGAATGTTCATTCGTATATCTGGATTAGCTTTTTTCTTATCGCGGTCATGAGGAAGAATGCATGGGCAGTGGAGAAAAAACCCAAGCAGTTTTATAGGCTTGCATCTCTAAGAGAACGACTGCCAATTTGCCGCTGAATCGTGAAATCATAGATTAAGACATTTGAATAGGGGCCACCGATGTTTTATCTTAACAGCTGTATGTTTCCTTAGTGAAGCAAACATAATGACTTGCTGCACTGCACTTTTGAAGGTGTTCTACGGAAGGTTAATTTCGGTGGAATTGTTGAAAATGTTATTTTGAGAGGAGGTCACTGCCGTCCCCACGCCACTCATAATGGCACACACTGAGTGGGTTCATTCTGAGCGTCCCAGTTGATAGCATGAATGGTACATTGTATTTGTGCTACTTGCCGCTCCATACTCAATCAACCGTAACAAAATCGGCGCAGTTCTGGAAACAGCCAAGTAATTACTGTTAATGCGCCTTTGCTGATAACCTCCAATGGGATGCAGTTCACAAGTGGCTTGACGTGACATCCGTGAGGATTAGTTTGTCTGATTCTTTCTTCAAGAGTATGTGTTTAAACTAGAAACCAAGGAACATTAACTATCGTCCGGTGGCTGTTTATATCTCCCTATTGGAATGCCTTGTGAACGTTCACTCATTATCAGAGGGACTATTGTTAAATGTGAACCGTTGCTCTCCTCACTAGATCTGACGAAAGATTAGCCACTCATCGAATAAACGCTCTGATAGAAATTTAAAAGGAAGCTGTTTCAGTATTCAACCGTTTCGGTCTGTAATATCTTTCACCATTGTGTATTGAATACGCTGCCACCAACGGGTATGAAGTCATGGTGCAAAATACAATGGAATCGGGTGTGCAATTGAATCTTACGGTGCTACTTGGCTACAAAATGCTCTTGTTCCACAAACGTTTGCTAGTCAGATAAAAATATTCACGCGAACATGTTCCATTGTGATGTACAAATGCTCAAACAAGACGTCACCTTAATTCACATTACTTTTATCTTTACTTGCGTTAATCCATATCCCTCCTTCATTGTTGGTACTCAATCGATGCTTGGCATACTGTGCTCTGGTTATAGAAGTGGCTTGAAATATGTTTGTCGGGAAGTGGAAATTGGTCGGCTTTGCGCTTTTGGTGTCACGTAAAAAGGTGTTATGGGAATCCATGGTAAATACCAAGGGGGTATTTGTGTGTGTAACAGGTAATCAAGGCACCAATGCGTTGGACGTGTGTAATACAAATGCACTAAATAGCCAGCGTACTCAACAAAAACTTGGGGAATCCAAGAAAGCTAATAAACTGAGTTTTCCTCTATTGAACACCAGTACGCGGATCGCCGGTTGTCCAGTGCGTTTTGTCTAGGGAGTTTGGGGAACCGTCGCTCGGTTCCCTCTTATTATCTGGAATACAAGCATAATATTTTTGAGATTGAAGCTTTAGTACGATCGGCTTCCGATACATAGATGACTAACTAAAGGGCAGCTGAGCATCTACAGGGAATTGTTAGATTATGAAAGGCCAAAATGTGAAGTGCGATAGTTGGCCCGATGAATTCAGCATGGCCATCAATTTTCGGGGCATCTCCAACCACTGCGGACAGACCGGGGCTAGTTGTATTCTACTGTGGCGGGTCACATGCTTTTGGTCCTGGCAAAACTTTAGGCGCCCGGAGGCTGCATGTAGGGAAAGATCGCACCGGCTACACATTTGCCCGGAGAAAGCGCTGTTTCAACGGTTTTGGAAGTTGTCGATATGACACAAGGCATGAAACGCTTTGTGTGAGTCTTTTTTTGAAGTTACTGGTATTTATCTTGTTATTACACAATCTACACTTTTGATATCGCGCTTAGTGGGGGAAGGTCGTTGAAAGTAAACATTGGGCACCCATGAGTACACCGTTCCGCTTGACATGGGAAGTGGTTAGCGAACACTGTATCGTGAAGTCTTCCGTGATGAACACACTGACGGCAAATATACAGCGTGGTATGCAGAAAGCGTTTGTCTGTAGAACGTGAACGGTCGCCCGAAAAACCGTAAGACACACTAGAGCATGTTATACAGGTGTCCCAACACGCCATTTGCCTCATGCTTGAATACGCGTTTCACAGTTCGATTGACCGGAAATCTTGGATGGCGGCAGCTTTGTTGCGTGCGCAATAACTACGTATGTTTCACCGCGTTGGGGCGATTGGGACAGCAACCTCTTAGATCGCACTGTCGTAGCATTGGAACAAACGTGGGCAGGTCATTCTGTGTCAAACAATTTATATTTCCTGATGCAAACACCTGGGATGACACCTGTGCCAGTATAGGAACATGCCCGTTTCACCAAGACATGTTGCCCCCCGCATCCGGTAGCTTTCCTTATTAAGAGACTGGTCTGTTACAAAACACTAGGAAATAGTATTCCTAGACGTTTTTGAAGTTGCTTTTCCCTCAAGGAACGGTGGCCTTCGGATTACAGCTCATCAAATAAGGTGTACTGCTTTCAATTATCCCGAATCAACTGCAACCATATTCAAACGGCCTACGTAGGAAACTGAATCTAGTGTTGGATAAACTTTAAGGAATGGAATGCAGAAGGAATTTCGTCGTCTGTAGGCAGTTGTGCGTTCGACGAAAAATTCTGATGCGCCAAGATTTGACCTCTGAGACTAATGGACAAGCTTGTCCGCCATCTGCCTCATTGTGATATTTTCATAACCTCACATATATCTTCCTCTTATTTCAGCGCATGCACAAGCCGCACATTTCATCGGAAGACATGCTCACTAAAGAAAAGGATAATTTAAGTGCAGCCATTTATCTCGCGCAATTTATATTCTCGACATTTTTCCCGGCAGAGTTGGCCCGTTGGCCAGACTTCCTGGATGTAATGTGCGCCAGCTCAGTTCAATCACCTATCCGCTATAGTCGACGACATGGTCGTCCTAGAAAGTTTCGTCCGTTACAAGAGAAATCTGAGCTGCAAATTATAACCGCCTTGAACTATATGCACGGGTCACCAGCATCCTCAAATCTTACGCACTCCAAAACCCGCACGAGTTATGCGAATGCGCATAACATGGGGATAATTAAAATTAACGATGATTGGGGTCCCGGGTTGCACAATATTCCGTTTATCCAGTCAAGAAGTCAAGTGGCAAATGCCGATGCTCCCCACATATATTTTGGATACACTACTTGATAATTCGGTTGCGCATATCTTCATGAAAAGAAAGGAGATATGATCGGTATGTTCTCGTTTACTGCCTGAGCGAAGTATTGTGAGAAACGAAATGTTATCCCTTTTGCCACTGAAACCCGTGATTTAGGACACCCGGTCGATTACCCAACTCAAATAACTCCCTTATTCTTGCGTGCTTGGGCATCCTCGAATTATAACCGTGCTGGCACCAATCCAGTGGTGCAGCCTAAATTGAACTCACTGATAACGCGGCCACCCACATTTTGTTCTAAGCGATTGTTGTGCCCGGATTCCACATCATCCTTCCCTGCAACGTGCCTATAGAAAGGCTTTGCATTCAGTTCAGCAATTAAGCACATTCCTTCTCAAAATTTGTCGATAGAGCTCTCCAAGTGACTTTTAACTGCTCAGTAGAACTAACTAAAATTCACCTTCCTTCCAAATTCAGTAGCTGTCTTCCAACTTCACTACCAACAGAATCCCCGATTTACACTGATCGGAACTCACGCGCGGAAGATGCAGATAGATCTAGCATCCTACTGACACATAAAACCAGCTGCTTGTATCAGAACACCCGATGCAATGTGCGATCAACCAGACCATGGAAATGAGTTAATCCTGATTTACATATCCAACAAAAATCATATCGAAGTTAGCGCTTTTAATTGTCTGAGTGCATTGTCGGACAATGTATTTATCAGTTTTTCCCCGTTTTCTGTGTGGTAGCCGCCATTTCACTTGTTTCCCCGCGGCGTCAATTTACCCATGGTTATTTTCTTGTTTCAGTTGACTAAATTGTCTTAATGTCCTGGCTTTCTCCCGACTAGAATAGCTATATCGTAGCTGGAGTAATCAACTAATGCACATGCCGCATTTATAACTGCTTGGTAGTTTATGTCAAAAATCTGGTGGGTTGCACGAGAGATGAAAATCTCGCGTGGTGTTCGTGTGCGCCTCACATGGGGGTCGCCTGGTTACGTTGCACCATGCTGCATCCATACACCCACCGCTTCACCAGAAGCATTAAATCACTTCACATCGTCGGTGGTTTCATGTCTGGCACTGCTGTTTTCTTTGTTGCTTCCGGTGTTGGACTCATCCGGGTTGTTTATTTCATGGCAGCGCCATTAACTGACCATCTATCTGCCAAAACATTGCCGTAAAAAACGCATTAGATAGCATGAAAATACCCCGCAATGCCCACGTCCACAGCCCTCCCGCCAGTTACGCCTTAATTCTTATAAAGCCTGGCGTTGTGCCATTTAATAGTTTGGAATAAACCTTACAAGTATTTTAGTATAAATGCAACTTTGACGCAAGTCCCGCTTATCAACCAGCTTCTGTCTTCGAAGCTGCCATCGGACTGAGAGCTGCACAACTCTGGTGATCCAAAGGCCTGCATATTCTAGAATGGATATTGTACTGACTTACACAGCGGGAGCGTCTCTCCTTCAGTGGATATCCGTTGACGTTCGCCTATCCATGGCTCGCTGGGCAAGGTCCGTTCGCTTGCATTCCAATAAATGTAACACTGAACCTGTCAAGTACGAAATTCGCGACGCTCTAGGTTCCTCTTTCGAGGAGCTAAAAGCTTTGACATGTTCATTTATGGTGGTGGTACGAACGCTGAGGCAGATGGACCAAGCATTAAGAGACCTAACTCGCTGGTTGTCTTGGGTTGGATACGAGGTGCACGGATAACCGAAAGCGCCTACTCCAGATCCCCAACTAATTTAGCGGCGCTACTTTTCGGAACAGTGGAAGCCGGTTGAAAATGGACCGGTGTGCTTCCAAAGATACCACATCTCCTTCAGTTATGTATAGCGACAGCGGATCACTGGCTGTTACTCTACTGGAATTCCTGCGTGAATTTGGACTACGAAATGTGCACTGTTGGTTTTCACGGAGCACTGCCGTACACGCACCCTGATTTATTGGCTTTCCAGACCCGAGCTTGGGAAACCGTTTCCTTCAAGGCCTTCAAGCCAGGCAAATGTCGTACATTAAGGTCTAGGGGGAACAATTATAAACAATTTTGCTCAAAGTCAAAACGCACTACAGGTGCACTACAGGCTACTTGACCCAGACACGGGGCCTTCAGTTGACCATCACTTCGCTGCTGGTCGGTTCGCTGATTCTCGCTGATTTTAATCGCAATTCGAGACAACGCCTTGTAAAACTAAGTGATTGTGCACAGCAACAGAGTAGACAGGATCTGGAGCGAATTGCAATAATGCCGGAAACTTCAACATGCTCGTTGAATTTATTCTCTCGACCAGTTAGCAGGAGCATTTGGGGAGGAAAGGGCGGAATGCATGTAACGAGAATCTCCTATGGTTCGAAGAGTAGAAGATCGAAACGTTTGGCATACGCGCGAAAAAAAAGTTGAGCTGGCCAATTGTTGATTCAGTGTTAGAGTACTATCCTTGAACTCGTTATTAACCAGTCAATGATCCCATCCTCCTCAATGAAGTCAAGGAATCAGTGACTCCAGAAATACTGTTAGAGCGGCATTCATCTTACCACGTATGCAGTTGCCAAATCCACCACAAATATCCGTCTAGAAAGTGTTATACCGGCCTATTTCTCGAGTAAATACCACGTCATTGAATGACACCCCGTTATTCCGGATATTGGTACTGCAAAGGAGCGACCCATACCCGGTGCATAACTGCACAATGACTGCGTGATCCGCGGTCCTCGTAGCCAATCTGAGACATCCATCAAATCGGGGCACAGCACAGCTTATTCAACCTACACTGGTGATCATGGCACCAGCAACAACAGCAAGCGTGTACCCCGTTGCTAAATCCTGGATTATTAGAGAAACTGCCCTCGGCTATTCGAGAGATGCAGTCACTTGGGGCGTCAGCAGACACAAACGCCCCGTCAGTGGAACCACGAGGAGCAACCATTAACTTGTTTCTATTGAATTTGAAACTCTAGTGCCCGACTGCTTATTGCCACATCCCCTGCGCATATGCAGCTGCAGGGAGCATTTTGGTACTCACAGTTTTCCTTTCGGCCTCGTATATTCCACACTAAGATACGAACAAAGTATGACCAATTCAGTGGCACACCTGGAATGCTATGAGATCTACTATAGGGATATTATTCCTGAATCGAAATGGTTGCAGTTTACCTCTCGTAAACTGTCGTATTTCATAGGTTTTATGAAGAACTATTGCTGCCAAAATAAACAGCCCCTAGATAGGGAGCATCGAAACTGAACTCATATTTTGATGTCGGTGAGCACTTCTCCGTGTACCATCAACCCCTTCACTCTCTATGTCACAGAAGTGGTCACCATCCAAGTTAACTCCAAAGCATGTGAAAAATGACTTGCATAACTTTTATCTTCTCAATTTTTCAAGTAGCTTTTTTGAATTATATTTCACGTATATCAGGCAGAACCTCCGAGGACAACCGGTTATAACCAGTTGATATTCTGCACTCTTAGTGAAATCAGCCTGTTTCAAATAGTATAGGGAAAGTATGCAAGTATTATCTCCACTGGGATTCACCGGTAGTATACATCTTAAAAACATCCAGTGGAATTGAGCCAATGACTTCTTTGACTTCACTAACAGGATCAAAATGTCCATTACAATTTCAGAATTTCCTCACGGTAACCACAGCCATTGCAATATATTTACCAACGTATCAAGTTAGCTTGCAAGATTTTTGATTTTATACTCTTGCTAGACTGACTGGTACCATGGTCGCTGACTATGTCGCTGAGCTGGGCAATTCGTTTGCAAACCTTTCATCACCAATCGAGGTGACATCATCGGTGCTTAGTTGTGCGTAGCGGTGGGTTAGTGGCTGTGCCCGACTGGCAACGAAGTCTGCTCCTTCTCGTCTGTCCTGTTAAACCTCCTCTAGCCGCAGACATCAAGTTGTGGCAGGATTCGGGGCAGTTTGTTGAAACACAAAGTGGTGGTAACACCACAGCAAACTGATATTTGTGGTCATCTCCCTCCACCTTGTCCCGTCCACGGACAAAGTATCTACACCTACAAACATACTGATTCGTACCTGTTCTAACGAAGAAAATAATTCTCCGGGCTCTACAAGCACGCCATCATTCCTAGACTTTATCTGTCGCCATTAAACATGCGACCCTTCCTACCGTTTTCCTAGTGACAACGTGGTCGCGCTATCAATCGAATATGCGA
This sequence comes from Opisthorchis viverrini, assembly GCF_000715545.1. Lineage (NCBI taxonomy): Eukaryota > Metazoa > Platyhelminthes > Trematoda > Opisthorchiida > Opisthorchiidae > Opisthorchis > Opisthorchis viverrini. Next base: position 70,625 of record NW_008752238.1, on the reverse strand, counting down.
AAAATGCTCAGAAAATCTTTGAATCCTGAAACTTGAGTCTTGAAATTTGGCTCTCTGAAGGTGGCCGATGGCCACGTGGTACAACTAGTTTCACGGTAGATTTGCAGTTGTCGGCCGCCAGGGTACGCGATGCAAACGTTTTTTAGAAAGTCCGAACATGCCAGAAAAAATTCGTGATCAGCAAACAACTAAAGGTGTCGACCTCCATGGTCTGTGCGGCGATCATCGGCTCGCAATCGACCACCCGAATGTCATTCCAAGCAGCTCAGACGACCTACTTGGACATTGAAATCGCCCACAAGGCTCACAATATCGGTGCTTTTTGCCTGACAGTTGAGCCCGGATGGCTCTCGATGGAAATGGCCCTCCGCATCAGAACTGCAGTCCGTTGTGGCTTAAGCCGACACGACAAACAGACACCGCTTGCTATGCCGAAAGGCACTGACCTTTATTGAACTGGATACTTAGACCGTGCAAAGCGACTGTTTACTGGGATCCTATTAAGCAAAGCGCGTTAAGCTCTGGGGCAGAGTACAACTTCCTCGCCATGTTACACGAGTCATCGCTTCTGGCTCACCGGAAGCACGGGGAGAAAAATGTGGAAGAGCTGAGTTCCGAGACGCATAACCACGCTCGGATCTTGAATGCATCGGCTTTAGGGGAGTTAAGGCTTTCAGCAAACCTTGCCTGTTTGCAAATTTGACATGGAGTACGGACGTCAAAAGCTCCTATATAGGGAGTATCACGTGGATGTGGAAGTGTTATTTTGTTGAATGTTTGTAGGCAGCGAGGAGGCTAAGGCCATTTGGTCAGATGACTGAGAGTCAAACGGCCCAGCGACGTTTGCTTGTGCGGTGGAGGGACATCGGTGGTCGCGGAACTGCGAAGGCTAATGATACCTCCTGGTTGGCCAGGCAGACGAAGGGAGTTTGTTTGAAGTGCCCCACTTTGAGCTTTGACTCAAACGTCTGGCCCACAAGGAAGTGGGAGACTGTAGAGTTTAGTACGTAGAACCTGACCCTAGTCTCCGTCTTGAAAGTCAGACCAAGGTAGCAGTGGGAGAATGTGGGATTTTCTATAGGGACCCTACCAGGAGGCGACGACTCTACGGTCTGACCTGGTAATGTTTTGGAATATTGGTAGCTCGGGTGTATTGGTTGGTAATTGATCAGGTGGCTGTTGATCTGTTCGCCGAGCTTGGCAATTGATTTGCAAACGTTTCGTCACCATTCGAG